>NW_027364245.1:0-275881 GCF_046119375.1 Phyllobates terribilis
GAAATTTTTTGCTTTTTCCTGCTAATCCTAGCATGATAAAGAAGATTCAAAGAGAGTGAGATGCCAGCTCCTTTCATTCAGTCAGTAGCTTCAAACATTTCTGGTATATGAAAAACATGTTTTTCAATGGCAAAAATCAATGAATATTGTAAATGCACAAACAGTAATATCTCCACATTGCACGGTGCAATTCTGAAATTTTTAGCTTTTTCCTGTTAATCCTAGCATGATAAAGAAGATTCAAAGAGAGTGAGATGCCAGCTCCTTTCATTCAGTCAGTAGCTTCAAACATTTCTGGTATATGAAAAACATGTTTTTCAATGGCAAAAATCAATGAATATTGTAAATGCACAAACAGTAATATCTCCACATTGCAAGGTGCAATTCTGAAATTTTTTGCTTTTTCCTGCTAATCCTAGCATGATAAAGAAGATTCAAAGAGAGTGAGATGCCAGCTCCTTTCATTCAGTCAGTAGCTTCAAACATTTCTGGTATATGAAAAACATGTTTTTCAATGGCAAAAATCAATGAATATTGTAAATGCACAAACAGTAATATCTCCACATTGCAAGGTGCAATTCTGAAATTTTTTGCTTTTTCCTGCTAATCCTAGCATGATAAAGAAGATTCAAAGAGAGTGAGATGCCAGCTCCTTTCATTCAGTCAGTAGCTTCAAACATTTCTGGTATATGAAAAACATGTTTTTCAATGGCAAAAATCAATGAATATTGTAAATGCACAAACAGTAATATCTCCACATTGCACGGTGCAATTCTGAAATTTTTAGCTTTTTCCTGTTAATCCTAGCATGATAAAGAAGATTCAAAGAGAGTGAGATGCCAGCTCCTTTCATTCAGTCAGTAGCTTCAAACATTTCTGGTATATGAAAAACATGTTTTTCAATGGCAAAAATCAATGAATATTGTAAATGCACAAACAGTAATATCTCCACATTGCACGGTGCAATTCTGAAATTTTTAGCTTTTTCCTGTTAATCCTAGCATGATAAAGAAGATTCAAAGAGAGTGAGATGCCAGCTCCTTTCATTCAGTCAGTAGCTTCAAACATTTCTGGTATATGAAAAACATGTTTTTCAATGGCAAAAATCAATGAATATTGTAAATGCACAAACAGTAATATCTCCACATTGCAAGGTGCAATTCTGAAATTTTTTGCTTTTTCCTGCTAATCCTAGCATGATAAAGAAGATTCAAAGAGAGTGAGATGCCAGCTCCTTTCATTCAGTCAGTAGCTTCAAACATTTCTGGTATATGAAAAACATGTTTTTCAATGGCAAAAATCAATGAATATTGTAAATGCACAAACAGTAATATCTCCACATTGCAAGGTGCAATTCTGAAATTTTTTGCTTTTTCCTGTTAATCCTAGCATGATAAAGAAGATTCAAAGAGAGTGAGATGCCAGCTCCTTTCATTCAGTCAGTAGCTTCAAACATTTCTGGTATATGAAAAACATGTTTTTCAATGGCAAAAATCAATGAATATTGTAAATGCACAAACAGTAATATCTCCACATTGCAAGGTGCAATTCTGAAATTTTTTGCTTTTTCCTGCTAATCCTAGCATGATAAAGAAGATTCAAAGAGAGTGAGATGCCAGCTCCTTTCATTCAGTCAGTAGCTTCAAACATTTCTGGTATATGAAAAACATGTTTTTCAATGGCAAAAATCAATGAATATTGTAAATGCACAAACAGTAATATCTCCACATTGCACGGTGCAATTCTGAAATTTTTAGCTTTTTCCTGTTAATCCTAGCATGATAAAGAAGATTCAAAGAGAGTGAGATGCCAGCTCCTTTCATTCAGTCAGTAGCTTCAAACATTTCTGGTATATGAAAAACATGTTTTTCAATGGCAAAAATCAATGAATATTGTAAATGCACAAACAGTAATATCTCCACATTGCAAGGTGCAATTCTGAAATTTTTTGCTTTTTCCTGTTAATCCTAGCATGATAAAGAAGATTCAAAGAGAGTGAGATGCCAGCTCCTTTCATTCAGTCAGTAGCTTCAAACATTTCTGGTATATGAAAAACATGTTTTTCAATGGCAAAAATCAATGAATATTGTAAATGCACAAACAGTAATATCTCCACATTGCAAGGTGCAATTCTGAAATTTTTTGCTTTTTCCTGCTAATCCTAGCATGATAAAGAAGATTCAAAGAGAGTGAGATGCCAGCTCCTTTCATTCAGTCAGTAGCTTCAAACATTTCTGGTATATGAAAAACATGTTTTTCAATGGCAAAAATCAATGAATATTGTAAATGCACAAACAGTAATATCTCCACATTGCACGGTGCAATTCTGAAATTTTTAGCTTTTTCCTGTTAATCCTAGCATGATAAAGAAGATTCAAAGAGAGTGAGATGCCAGCTCCTTTCATTCAGTCAGTAGCTTCAAACATTTCTGGTATATGAAAAACATGTTTTTCAATGGCAAAAATCAATGAATATTGTAAATGCACAAACAGTAATATCTCCACATTGCAAGGTGCAATTCTGAAATTTTTTGCTTTTTCCTGCTAATCCTAGCATGATAAAGAAGATTCAAAGAGAGTGAGATGCCAGCTCCTTTCATTCAGTCAGTAGCTTCAAACATTTCTGGTATATGAAAAACATGTTTTTCAATGGCAAAAATCAATGAATATTGTAAATGCACAAACAGTAATATCTCCACATTGCACGGTGCAATTCTGAAATTTTTAGCTTTTTCCTGTTAATCCTAGCATGATAAAGAAGATTCAAAGAGAGTGAGATGCCAGCTCCTTTCATTCAGTCAGTAGCTTCAAACATTTCTGGTATATGAAAAACATGTTTTTCAATGGCAAAAATCAATGAATATTGTAAATGCACAAACAGTAATATCTCCACATTGCAAGGTGCAATTCTGAAATTTTTTGCTTTTTCCTGTTAATCCTAGCATGATAAAGAAGATTCAAAGAGAGTGAGATGCCAGCTCCTTTCATTCAGTCAGTAGCTTCAAACATTTCTGGTATATGAAAAACATGTTTTTCAATGGCAAAAATCAATGAATATTGTAAATGCACAAACAGTAATATCTCCACATTGCACGGTGCAATTCTGAAATTTTTAGCTTTTTCCTGTTAATCCTAGCATGATAAAGAAGATTCAAAGAGAGTGAGATGCCAGCTCCTTTCATTCAGTCAGTAGCTTCAAACATTTCTGGTATATGAAAAACATGTTTTTCAATGGCAAAAATCAATGAATATTGTAAATGCACAAACAGTAATATCTCCACATTGCAAGGTGCAATTCTGAAATTTTTTGCTTTTTCCTGTTAATCCTAGCATGATAAAGAAGATTCAAAGAGAGTGAGATGCCAGCTCCTTTCATTCAGTCAGTAGCTTCAAACATTTCTGGTATATGAAAAACATGTTTTTCAATGGCAAAAATCAATGAATATTGTAAATGCACAAACAGTAATATCTCCACATTGCAAGGTGCAATTCTGAAATTTTTTGCTTTTTCCTGCTAATCCTAGCATGATAAAGATTCAAAGAGAGTGAGATGCCAGCTCCTTTCATTCAGTCAGTAGCTTCAAACATTTCTGGTATATGAAAAACATGTTTTTCAATGGCAAAAATCAATGAATATTGTAAATGCACAAACAGTAATACCTCCACATTGCACGGTGCAATTCTGAAATTTTTAGCTTTTTCCTGTTAATCCTAGCATGATAAAGAAGATTCAAAGAGAGTGAGATGCCAGCTCCTTTCATTCAGTCAGTAGCTTCAAACATTTCTGGTATATGAAAAACATGTTTTTCAATGGCAAAAATCAATGAATATTGTAAATGCACAAACAGTAATATCTCCACATTGCACGGTGCAATTATGAAATTTTTAGCTTTTTCCTGTTAATCCTAGCATGATAAAGAAGATTCAAAGAGAGTGAGATGCCAGCTCCTTTCATTCAGTCAGTAGCTTCAAACATTTCTGGTATATGAAAAACATGTTTTTCAATGGCAAAAATCAATGAATATTGTAAATGCACAAACAGTAATATCTCCACATTGCAAGGTGCAATTCTGAAATTTTTTGCTTTTTCCTGCTAATCCTAGCATGACAAAGAAGATTCAAAGAGAGTGAGATGCCAGCTCCTTTCATTCAGTCAGTAGCTTCAAACATTTCTGGTATATGAAAAACATGTTTTTCAATGGCAAAAATCAATGAATATTGTAAATGCACAAACAGTAATATCTCAACATTGCACGGTGCAATTCTGAAATTTTTAGCTTTTTCCTGTTAATCCTAGCATGATAAAGAAGATTCAAAGAGAGTGAGATGCCAGCTCCTTTCATTCAGTCAGTAGCTTCAAACATTTCTGGTATATGAAAAACATGTTTTTCAATGGCAAAAATCAATGAATATTGTAAATGCACAAACAGTAATATCTCCACATTGCAAGGTGCAATTCTGAAATTTTTTGCTTTTTCCTGTTAATCCTAGCATGATAAAGAAGATTCAAAGAGAGTGAGATGCCAGCTCCTTTCATTCAGTGAGTAGCTTCAAACATTTCTGGTATATGAAAAACATGTTTTTCAATGGCAAAAATCAATGAATATTGTAAATGCACAAACAGTAATATCTCCACATTGCAAGGTGCAATTCTGAAATTTTTTGCTTTTTCCTGCTAATCCTAGCATGATAAAGAAGATTCAAAGAGAGTGAGATGCCAGCTCCTTTCATTCAGTCAGTAGCTTCAAACATTTCTGGTATATGAAAAACATGTTTTTCAATGGCAAAAATCAATGAATATTGTAAATGCACAAACAGTAATATCTCCACATTGCACGGTGCAATTCTGAAATTTTTAGCTTTTTCCTGTTAATCCTAGCATGATAAAGAAGATTCAAAAAAAGTGAGATGCCAGCTCCTTTCATTCAGTCAGTAGCTTCAAACATTTCTGGTATATGAAAAACATGTTTTTCAATGGCAAAAATCAATGAATATTGTAAATGCACAAACAGTAATATCTCCACATTGCAAGGTGCAATTCTGAAATTTTTTGCTTTTTCCTGCTAATCCTAGCATGATAAAGAAGATTCAAAGAGAGTGAGATGCCAGCTCCTTTCATTCAGTCAGTAGCTTCAAACATTTCTGGTATATGAAAAACATGTTTTTCAATGGCAAAAATCAATGAATATTGTAAATGCACAAACAGTAATATCTCCACATTGCACGGTGCAATTCTGAAATTTTTAGCTTTTTCCTGTTAATCCTAGCATGATAAAGAAGATTCAAAGAGAGTGAGATGCCAGCTCCTTTCATTCAGTCAGTAGCTTCAAACATTTCTGGTATATGAAAAACATGTTTTTCAATGGCAAAAATCAATGAATATTGTAAATGCACAAACAGTAATATCTCCACATTGCAAGGTGCAATTCTGAAATTTTTTGCTTTTTCCTGCTAATCCTAGCATGATAAAGAAGATTCAAAGAGAGTGAGATGCCAGCTCCTTTCATTCAGTCAGTAGCTTCAAACATTTCTGGTATATGAAAAACATGTTTTTCAATGGCAAAAATCAATGAATATTGTAAATGCACAAACAGTAATATCTCCACATTGCACGGTGCAATTCTGAAATTTTTAGCTTTTTCCTGTTAATCCTAGCATGATAAAGAAGATTCAAAGAGAGTGAGATGCCAGCTCCTTTCATTCAGTCAGTAGCTTCAAACATTTCTGGTATATGAAAAACATGTTTTTCAATGGCAAAAATCAATGAATATTGTAAATGCACAAACAGTAATATCTCCACATTGCAAGGTGCAATTCTGAAATTTTTTGCTTTTTCCTGTTAATCCTAGCATGATAAAGAAGATTCAAAGAGAGTGAGATGCCAGCTCCTTTCATTCAGTCAGTAGCTTCAAACATTTCTGGTATATGAAAAACATGTTTTTCAATGGCAAAAATCAATGAATATTGTAAATGCACAAACAGTAATATCTCCACATTGCACGGTGCAATTCTGAAATTTTTAGCTTTTTCCTGTTAATCCTAGCATGATAAAGAAGATTCAAAGAGAGTGAGATGCCAGCTCCTTTCATTCAGTCAGTAGCTTCAAACATTTCTGGTATATGAAAAACATGTTTTTCAATGGCAAAAATCAATGAATATTGTAAATGCACAAACAGTAATATCTCCACATTGCAAGGTGCAATTCTGAAATTTTTTGCTTTTTCCTGTTAATCCTAGCATGATAAAGAAGATTCAAAGAGAGTGAGATGCCAGCTCCTTTCATTCAGTCAGTAGCTTCAAACATTTCTGGTATATGAAAAACATGTTTTTCAATGGCAAAAATCAATGAATATTGTAAATGCACAAACAGTAATATCTCCACATTGCAAGGTGCAATTCTGAAATTTTTTGCTTTTTCCTGCTAATCCTAGCATGATAAAGATTCAAAGAGAGTGAGATGCCAGCTCCTTTCATTCAGTCAGTAGCTTCAAACATTTCTGGTATATGAAAAACATGTTTTTCAATGGCAAAAATCAATGAATATTGTAAATGCACAAACAGTAATATCTCCACATTGCACGGTGCAATTCTGAAATTTTTAGCTTTTTCCTGTTAATCCTAGCATGATAAAGAAGATTCAAAGAGAGTGAGATGCCAGCTCCTTTCATTCAGTCAGTAGCTTCAATCATTTCTGGTATATGAATAACATGATGTTTTTCAATGGCAAAAATTAATGAATATTGTAAATGCACAAACAGTAATATCTCCGCATTGCAAGGTGCAATTCTGAAATTTTTTGCTTTTTCCTGCTCCTCTTAGCATGATAAAGAAGATTCAAAGAGAGTGAGATGCCAGCTCCTTTCATTCAGTCAGTAGCTTCAATCATTTCTGGACGTTTTTCAATGGCAAAAATCAATGAATATTGTAAATGCACAAACAGTAATTTCTCCGCATTGAAGGTGCAATTCTGAAATTTTTTGCTTTTTCCTGCTCCTCTTAGCATGATAAAGAAGATTCAAAGAGAGTGAGATGCCAGCTCCTTTCATTCAGTCAGTAGCTTCAAACATTTCTGGTATATGAATAACATGATGTTTTTCAATGGCAAAAATCAATGAATATTGTAAATGCACAAACAGTAATTTCTCCGCATTGCAAGGTGCAATTCTGAAATTTTTTGCTTTTTCCTGCTCCTCTTAGCATGATAAAGAAGATTCAAAGAGAGTGAGATGAGAGCTCCTTTCATTCAGTCAGTAGCTTCAATCATTTCTGGACGTTTTTCAATGGCAAAAATCAATGAATATTGTAAATGCACAAACAGTAATTTCTCCGCATTGCAAGGTGCAATTCTGAAATGTTTTGCTTTTTCCTGCTCCTCTTAGCATGATAAAGAAGATTCAGAGAGTGAGATGCCAGCTCCTTTCATTCAGTCAGTAGCTTCAATCATTTCTGGACGTTTTTCAATGGCAAAAATCAATGAATATTGTAAATGCACAAACAGTAATTTCTCCGCATTGCAAGGTGCAATTCTGAAATTTTTTGCTTTTTCCTGCTCCTCTTAGCATGATAAAGAAGATTCAAAGAGAGTGATATGCCAGCTCCTTTCATTCAGTCAGTAGCTTCAATCATTTCTGGTATATGAATAACATGATGTTTTTCAATGGCAAAAATCAATGAATATTGTAAATGCACAAACAGTAATTTCTCCGCATTGCAAGGTGCAATTCTGAAATTTTTTGCTTTTTCCTGCTCCTCTTAGCATGATAAAGAAGATTCAAAGAGAGTGAGATGCCAGCTCCTTTCATTCAGTCAGTAGCTTCAATCATTTCTGGACGTTTTTCAATGGCAAAAATCAATGAATATTGTAAATGCACAAACAGTAATTTCTCCGCATTGCAAGGTGCAATTCTGAAATTTTTTGCTTTTTCCTGCTCCTCTTAGTATGATAAAGAAGATTCAAAGAGAGTGAGATGCCAGCTCCTTTCATTCAGTCAGTAGCTTCAAACATTTCTGGTATATGAATAACATGATGTTTTTCAATGGCAAAAATCAATGAATATTGTAAATGCACAAACAGTAATTTCTCCGCATTGCAAGGTGCAATTCTGAAATTTTTTGCTTTTTCCTGCTAATCCTAGCATGATAAAGATTCAAAGAGAGTGAGATGCCAGCTCCTTTCATTCAGTCAGTAGCTTCAAACATTTCTGGTATATGAAAAACATGTTTTTCAATGGCAAAAATCAATGAATATTGTAAATGCACAAACAGTAATATCTCCACATTGCACGGTGCAATTCTGAAATTTTTAGCTTTTTCCTGTTAATCCTAGCATGATAAAGAAGATTCAAAGAGAGTGAGATGCCAGCTCCTTTCATTCAGTCAGTAGCTTCAAACATTTCTGGTATATGAAAAACATGTTTTTCAATGGCAAAAATCAATGAATATTGTAAATGCACAAACAGTAATATCTCCACATTGCAAGGTGCAATTCTGAAATTTTTTGCTTTTTCCTGCTAATCCTAGCATGATAAAGAAGATTCAAAGAGAGTGAGATGCCAGCTCCTTTCATTCAGTCAGTAGCTTCAAACATTTCTGGTATATGAATAACATGATGTTTTTCAATGGCAAAAATCAATGAATATTGTAAATGCACAAACAGTAATTTCTCCGCATTGCAAGGTGCAATTCTGAAATTTTTGCTTTTTCCTGCTCCTCTTAGCATGATAAAGAAGATTCAAAGAGAGTGAGATGCCAGCTCCTTTCATTCAGTCAGTAGCTTCAATCATTTCTGGACGTTTTTCAATGGCAAAAATCAATGAATATTGTAAATGCACAAACAGTAATTTCTCCGCATTGCAAGGTGCAATTCTGAAATTTTTTGCTTTTTCCTGCTCCTCTTAGCATGATAAAGAAGATTCAAAGAGAGTGAGATGCCAGCTCCTTTCATTCAGTCAGTAGCTTCAATCATTTCTGGACGTTTTTCAATGGCAAAAATCAATGAATATTGTAAATGCACAAACAGTAATTTCTCCGCATTGCAAGGTGCAATTCTGAAATTTTTTGCTTTTTCCTGCTCCTCTTAGTATGATAAAGAAGATTCAAAGAGAGTGAGATGCCAGCTCCTTTCATTCAGTCAGTAGCTTCAAACATTTCTGGTATATGAATAACATGATGTTTTTCAATGGCAAAAATCAATGAATATTGTAAATGCACAAACAGTAATTTCTCCGCATTGCAAGGTGCAATTCTGAAATTTTTTGCTTTTTCCTGCTCCTCTTAGCATGATAAAGAAGATTCAAAGAGAGTGAGATGCCAGCTCCTTTCATTCAGTCAGTAGCTTCAATCATTTCTGGTATATGAATAACATGATGTTTTTCAATGGCAAAAATTAATGAATATTGTAAATGCACAAACAGTAATATCTCCGCATTGCAAGGTGCAATTCTGAAATTTTTTGCTTTTTCCTGCTCCTCTTAGCATGATAAAGAAGATTCAAAGAGAGTGAGATGCCAGCTCCTTTCATTCAGTCAGTAGCTTCAATCATTTCTGGACGTTTTTCAATGGCAAAAATCAATGAATATTGTAAATGCACAAACAGTAATTTCTCCGCATTGAAGGTGCAATTCTGAAATTTTTTGCTTTTTCCTGCTCCTCTTAGCATGATAAAGAAGATTCAAAGAGAGTGAGATGCCAGCTCCTTTCATTCAGTCAGTAGCTTCAAACATTTCTGGTATATGAATAACATGATGTTTTTCAATGGCAAAAATCAATGAATATTGTAAATGCACAAACAGTAATTTCTCCGCATTGCAAGGTGCAATTCTGAAATTTTTTGCTTTTTCCTGCTCCTCTTAGCATGATAAAGAAGATTCAAAGAGAGTGAGATGAGAGCTCCTTTCATTCAGTCAGTAGCTTCAATCATTTCTGGACGTTTTTCAATGGCAAAAATCAATGAATATTGTAAATGCACAAACAGTAATTTCTCCGCATTGCAAGGTGCAATTCTGAAATGTTTTGCTTTTTCCTGCTCCTCTTAGCATGATAAAGAAGATTCAGAGAGTGAGATGCCAGCTCCTTTCATTCAGTCAGTAGCTTCAATCATTTCTGGACGTTTTTCAATGGCAAAAATCAATGAATATTGTAAATGCACAAACAGTAATTTCTCCGCATTGCAAGGTGCAATTCTGAAATTTTTTGCTTTTTCCTGCTCCTCTTAGCATGATAAAGAAGATTCAAAGAGAGTGATATGCCAGCTCCTTTCATTCAGTCAGTAGCTTCAATCATTTCTGGTATATGAATAACATGATGTTTTTCAATGGCAAAAATCAATGAATATTGTAAATGCACAAACAGTAATTTCTCCGCATTGCAAGGTGCAATTCTGAAATTTTTTGCTTTTTCCTGCTCCTCTTAGCATGATAAAGAAGATTCAAAGAGAGTGAGATGCCAGCTCCTTTCATTCAGTCAGTAGCTTCAATCATTTCTGGACGTTTTTCAATGGCAAAAATCAATGAATATTGTAAATGCACAAACAGTAATTTCTCCGCATTGCAAGGTGCAATTCTGAAATTTTTTGCTTTTTCCTGCTCCTCTTAGTATGATAAAGAAGATTCAAAGAGAGTGAGATGCCAGCTCCTTTCATTCAGTCAGTAGCTTCAAACATTTCTGGTATATGAATAACATGATGTTTTTCAATGGCAAAAATCAATGAATATTGTAAATGCACAAACAGTAATTTCTCCGCATTGCAAGGTGCAATTCTGAAATTTTTTGCTTTTTCCTGCTCCTCTTAGCATGATAAAGAAGATTCAAAGAGAGTGAGATGCCAGCTCCTTTCATTCAGTCAGTAGCTTCAATCATTTCTGGTATATGAATAACATGATGTTTTTCAATGGCAAAAATTAATGAATATTGTAAATGCACAAACAGTAATATCTCCGCATTGCAAGGTGCAATTCTGAAATTTTTTGCTTTTTCCTGCTCCTCTTAGCATGATAAAGAAGATTCAAAGAGAGTGAGATGCCAGCTCCTTTCATTCAGTCAGTAGCTTCAATCATTTCTGGACGTTTTTCAATGGCAAAAATCAATGAATATTGTAAATGCACAAACAGTAATTTCTCCGCATTGAAGGTGCAATTCTGAAATTTTTTGCTTTTTCCTGCTCCTCTTAGCATGATAAAGAAGATTCAAAGAGAGTGAGATGCCAGCTCCTTTCATTCAGTCAGTAGCTTCAAACATTTCTGGTATATGAATAACATGATGTTTTTCAATGGCAAAAATCAATGAATATTGTAAATGCACAAACAGTAATTTCTCCGCATTGCAAGGTGCAATTCTGAAATTTTTTGCTTTTTCCTGCTCCTCTTAGCATGATAAAGAAGATTCAAAGAGAGTGAGATGAGAGCTCCTTTCATTCAGTCAGTAGCTTCAATCATTTCTGGACGTTTTTCAATGGCAAAAATCAATGAATATTGTAAATGCACAAACAGTAATTTCTCCGCATTGCAAGGTGCAATTCTGAAATGTTTTGCTTTTTCCTGCTCCTCTTAGCATGATAAAGAAGATTCAGAGAGTGAGATGCCAGCTCCTTTCATTCAGTCAGTAGCTTCAATCATTTCTGGACGTTTTTCAATGGCAAAAATCCATGAATATTGTAAATGCACAAACAGTAATTTCTCCGCATTGCAAGGTGCAATTCTGAAATTTTTTGCTTTTTCCTGCTCCTCTTAGCATGATAAAGAAGATTCAAAGAGAGTGATATGCCAGCTCCTTTCATTCAGTCAGTAGCTTCAATCATTTCTGGTATATGAATAACATGATGTTTTTCAATGGCAAAAATCAATGAATATTGTAAATGCACAAACAGTAATTTCTCCGCATTGCAAGGTGCAATTCTGAAATTTTTTGCTTTTTCCTGCTCCTCTTAGCATGATAAAGAAGATTCAAAGAGAGTGAGATGCCAGCTCCTTTCATTCAGTCAGTAACTTCAATCATTTCTGAACGTTTTTCAATGGCAAAAATCAATGAATATTGTAAATGCACAAACAGTAATTTCTCCGCATTGCAAGGTGCAATTCTGAAATTTTTTGCTTTTTCCTGCTCCTCTTAGCATGGTAAAGAAGACTCAAAGAGAGTGAGATGCCAGCTCCTTTCATTCAGTCAGTAGCTTCAATCATTTCTGGACGTTTTTCAACGGCAAAAATCAATGAATATTGTAGATGCACAAACAGTAATTTCTCCGCATTGCAAGGTGCAATTCTGAAATTTTTTGCTTTTTCCTGCTCCTCTTAGCATGATAAAGAAGATTCAAAGAGACTGAGATGCCAGCTCCTTTCATTCAGTCAGTAGCTTCAATCATTTCTGGACGTTTTTCAATGGCAAAAATCAATGAATATTGTAAATGCACAAACAGTAATTTCTCCGCATTGCAAGGTGCAATTCTGAAATTTTTTGCTTTTTCCTGCTCCTCTTAGCATGATAAAGAAGATTCAAAGAGAGTGAGATGCCAGCTCCTTTCATTCAGTCAGTAGCTTCAATCATTTCTGGATGTTTTTCAATGGCAAAAATCAATGAATATTGTAAATGCACAAACAGTAATTTCTCCGCATTGCAAGGTGCAATTCTGAAATTTTTTGCTTTTTCCTGCTCCTCTTAGCATGATAAAGAAGATTCAAAGAGAGTGAGATGCCAGCTCCTTTCATTCAGTCAGTAGCTTCAAACATTTCTGGTATATGAAAAACATGTTTTTCAATGGCAAAAATCAATGAATATTGTAAATGCACAAACAGTAATATCTCCACATTGCACGGTGCAATTCTGAAATTTTTAGCTTTTTCCTGTTAATCCTAGCATGATAAAGAAGATTCAAAGAGAGTGAGATGCCAGCTCCTTTCATTCAGTCAGTAGCTTCAAACATTTCTGGTATATGAAAAACATGTTTTTCAATGGCAAAAATCAATGAATATTGTAAATGCACAAACAGTAATATCTCCACATTGCAAGGTGCAATTCTGAAATTTTTTGCTTTTTCCTGCTAATCCTAGCATGATAAAGAAGATTCAAAGAGAGTGAGATGCCAGCTCCTTTCATTCAGTCAGTAGCTTCAAACATTTCTGGTATATGAAAAACATGTTTTTCAATGGCAAAAATCAATGAATATTGTAAATGCACAAACAGTAATATCTCCACATTGCACGGTGCAATTCTGAAATTTTTAGCTTTTTCCTGTTAATCCTAGCATGATAAAGAAGATTCAAAGAGAGTGAGATGCCAGCTCCTTTCATTCAGTCAGTAGCTTCAAACATTTCTGGTATATGAAAAACATGTTTTTCAATGGCAAAAATCAATGAATATTGTAAATGCACAAACAGTAATATCTCCACATTGCAAGGTGCAATTCTGAAATTTTTTGCTTTTTCCTGCTAATCCTAGCATGATAAAGAAGATTCAAAGAGAGTGAGATGCCAGCTCCTTTCATTCAGTCAGTAGCTTCAAACATTTCTGGTATATGAAAAACATGTTTTTCAATGGCAAAAATCAATGAATATTGTAAATGCACAAACAGTAATATCTCCACATTGCACGGTGCAATTCTGAAATTTTTAGCTTTTTCCTGTTAATCCTAGCATGATAAAGAAGATTCAAAGAGAGTGAGATGCCAGCTCCTTTCATTCAGTCAGTAGCTTCAAACATTTCTGGTATATGAAAAACATGTTTTTCAATGGCAAAAATCAATGAATATTGTAAATGCACAAACAGTAATATCTCCACATTGCAAGGTGCAATTCTGAAATTTTTTGCTTTTTCCTGCTAATCCTAGCATGATAAAGAAGATTCAAAGAGAGTGAGATGCCAGCTCCTTTCATTCAGTCAGTAGCTTCAAACATTTCTGGTATATGAAAAACATGTTTTTCAATGGCAAAAATCAATGAATATTGTAAATGCACAAACAGTAATATCTCCACATTGCACGGTGCAATTATGAAATTTTTAGCTTTTTCCTGTTAATCCTAGCATGATAAAGAAGATTCAAAGAGAGTGAGATGCCAGCTCCTTTCATTCAGTCAGTAGCTTCAAACATTTCTGGTATATGAAAAACATGTTTTTCAATGGCAAAAATCAATGAATATTGTAAATGCACAAACAGTAATAACTCCACATTGCAAGGTGCAATTCTGAAATTTTTTGCTTTTTCCTGCTAATCCTAGCATGATAAAGAAGATTCAAAGAGAGTGAGATGCCAGCTCCTTTCATTCAGTCAGTAGCTTCAAACATTTCTGGTATATGAAAAACATGTTTTTCAATGGCAAAAATCAATGAATATTGTAAATGCACAAACAGTAATATCTCAACATTGCACGGTGCAATTCTGAAATTTTTAGCTTTTTCCTGTTAATCCTAGCATGATAAAGAAGATTCAAAGAGAGTGAGATGCCAGCTCCTTTCATTCAGTCAGTAGCTTCAAACATTTCTGGTATATGAAAAACGTTTTTCAATGGCAAAAATCAATGAATATTGTAAATGCACAAACAGTAATATCTCCACATTGCAAGGTGCAATTCTGAAATTTTTTGCTTTTTCCTGTTAATCCTAGCATGATAAAGAAGATTCAAAGAGAGTGAGATGCCAGCTCCTTTCATTCAGTCAGTAGCTTCAAACATTTCTGGTATATGAAAAACATGTTTTTCAATGGCAAAAATCAATGAATATTGTAAATGCACAAACAGTAATATCTCCACATTGCAAGGTGCAATTCTGAAATTTTTTGCTTTTTCCTGCTCCTCTTAGCATGATAAAGAAGATTCAAAGAGAGTGAGATGCCAGCTCCTTTCATTCAGTCAGTAGCTTCAATCATTTCTGGACGTTTTTCAATGGCAAAAATCAATGAATATTGTAAATGCACAAACAGTAATTTCTCCGCATTGCAAGGTGCAATTCTGAAATTTTTTGCTTTTTCCTGCTCCTCTTAGCATGGTAAAGAAGACTCAAAGAGAGTGAGATGCCAGCTCCTTTCATTCAGTCAGTAGCTTCAATCATTTCTGGACGTTTTTCAACGGCAAAAATCAATGAATATTGTAGATGCACAAACAGTAATTTCTCCGCATTGCAAGGTGCAATTCTGAAATTTTTTGCTTTTTCCTGCTCCTCTTAGCATGATAAAGAAGATTCAAAGAGACTGAGATGCCAGCTCCTTTCATTCAGTCAGTAGCTTCAATCATTTCTGGACGTTTTTCAATGGCAAAAATCAATGAATATTGTAAATGCACAAACAGTAATATCTCCACATTGCACGGTGCAATTCTGAAATTTTTAGCTTTTTCCTGTTAATCCTAGCATGATAAAGAAGATTCAAAGAGAGTGAGATGCCAGCTCC
Source organism: Phyllobates terribilis (assembly GCF_046119375.1). Lineage (NCBI taxonomy): Eukaryota > Metazoa > Chordata > Amphibia > Anura > Dendrobatidae > Phyllobates > Phyllobates terribilis. The sequence goes on from NW_027364245.1 coordinate 15,370, forward strand.
TTTCATTCAGTCAGTAGCTTCAAACATTTCTGGTATATGAAAAACATGTTTTTCAATGGCAAAAATCAATGAATATTGTAAATGCACAAACAGTAATATCTCCACATTGCAAGGTGCAATTCTGAAATTTTTTGCTTTTTCCTGCTAATCCTAGCATGATAAAGAAGATTCAAAGAGAGTGAGATGCCAGCTCCTTTCATTCAGTCAGTAGCTTCAAACATTTCTGGTATATGAATAACATGATGTTTTTCAATGGCAAAAATCAATGAATATTGTAAATGCACAAACAGTAATTTCTCCGCATTGCAAGGTGCAATTCTGAAATTTTTGCTTTTTCCTGCTCCTCTTAGCATGATAAAGAAGATTCAGAGAGTGAGATGCCAGCTCCTTTCATTCAGTCAGTAGCTTCAATCATTTCTGGACGTTTTTCAATGGCAAAAATCAATGAATATTGTAAATGCACAAACAGTAATTTCTCCGCATTGCAAGGTGCAATTCTGAAATTTTTTGCTTTTTCCTGCTCCTCTTAGCATGATAAAGAAGATTCAAAGAGAGTGATATGCCAGCTCCTTTCATTCAGTCAGTAGCTTCAATCATTTCTGGTATATGAATAACATGATGTTTTTCAATGGCAAAAATCAATGAATATTGTAAATGCACAAACAGTAATTTCTCCGCATTGCAAGGTGCAATTCTGAAATTTTTTGCTTTTTCCTGCTCCTCTTAGCATGATAAAGAAGATTCAAAGAGAGTGAGATGCCAGCTCCTTTCATTCAGTCAGTAGCTTCAATCATTTCTGGACGTTTTTCAATGGCAAAAATCAATGAATATTGTAAATGCACAAACAGTAATTTCTCCGCATTGCAAGGTGCAATTCTGAAATTTTTTGCTTTTTCCTGCTCCTCTTAGCATGGTAAAGAAGACTCAAAGAGAGTGAGATGCCAGCTCCTTTCATTCAGTCAGTAGCTTCAATCATTTCTGGACGTTTTTCAACGGCAAAAATCAATGAATATTGTAGATGCACAAACAGTAATTTCTCCGCATTGCAAGGTGCAATTCTGAAATTTTTTGCTTTTTCCTGCTCCTCTTAGCATGATAAAGAAGATTCAAAGAGACTGAGATGCCAGCTCCTTTCATTCAGTCAGTAGCTTCAATCATTTCTGGACGTTTTTCAATGGCAAAAATCAATGAATATTGTAAATGCACAAACAGTAATTTCTCCGCATTGCAAGGTGCAATTCTGAAATTTTTTGCTTTTTCCTGCTCCTCTTAGCATGATAAAGAAGATTCAAAGAGAGTGAGATGCCAGCTCCTTTCATTCAGTCAGTAGCTTCAATCATTTCTGGATGTTTTTCAAAGGCAAAAATCAATGAATATTGTAAATGCACAAACAGTAATTTCTCCGCATTGCAAGGTGCAATTCTGAAATTTTTTGCTTTTTCCTGCTCCTCTTAGTATGATAAAGAAGATTCAAAGAGAGTGAGATGCCAGCTCCTTTCATTCAGTCAGTAGCTTCAAACATTTCTGGTATATGAATAACATGATGTTTTTCAATGGCAAAAATCAATGAATATTGTAAATGCACAAACAGTAATTTCTCCGCATTGCAAGGTGCAATTCTGAAATTTTTTGCTTTTTCCTGCTCCTCTTAGCATGATAAAGAAGATTCAAAGAGAGTGAGATGCCAGCTCCTTTCATTCAGTCAGTAGCTTCAATCATTTCTGGTATATGAATAACATGATGTTTTTCAATGGCAAAAATTAATGAATATTGTAAATGCACAAACAGTAATATCTCCGCATTGCAAGGTGCAATTCTGAAATTTTTTGCTTTTTCCTGCTCCTCTTAGCATGATAAAGAAGATTCAAAGAGAGTGAGATGCCAGCTCCTTTCATTCAGTCAGTAGCTTCAATCATTTCTGGACGTTTTTCAATGGCAAAAATCAATGAATATTGTAAATGCACAAACAGTAATTTCTCCGCATTGAAGGGGCAATTCTGAAATTTTTTGCTTTTTCCTGCTCCTCTTAGCATGATAAAGAAGATTCAAAGAGAGTGAGATGCCAGCTCCTTTCATTCAGTCAGTAGCTTCAAACATTTCTGGTATATGAATAACATGATGTTTTTCAATGGCAAAAATCAATGAATATTGTAAATGCACAAACAGTAATTTCTCCGCATTGCAAGGTGCAATTCTGAAATTTTTTGCTTTTTCCTGCTCCTCTTAGCATGATAAAGAAGATTCAAAGAGAGTGAGATGAGAGCTCCTTTCATTCAGTCAGTAGCTTCAATCATTTCTGGACGTTTTTCAATGGCAAAAATCAATGAATATTGTAAATGCACAAACAGTAATTTCTCCGCATTGCAAGGTGCAATTCTGAAATGTTTTGCTTTTTCCTGCTCCTCTTAGCATGATAAAGAAGATTCAGAGAGTGAGATGCCAGCTCCTTTCATTCAGTCAGTAGCTTCAATCATTTCTGGACGTTTTTCAATGGCAAAAATCAATGAATATTGTAAATGCACAAACAGTAATTTCTCCGCATTGCAAGGTGCAATTCTGAAATTTTTTGCTTTTTCCTGCTCCTCTTAGCATGATAAAGAAGATTCAAAGAGAGTGATATGCCAGCTCCTTTCATTCAGTCAGTAGCTTCAATCATTTCTGGTATATGAATAACATGATGTTTTTCAATGGCAAAAATCAATGAATATTGTAAATGCACAAACAGTAATTTCTCCGCATTGCAAGGTGCAATTCTGAAATTTTTTGCTTTTTCCTGCTCCTCTTAGCATGATAAAGAAGATTCAAAGAGAGTGAGATGCCAGCTCCTTTCATTCAGTCAGTAGCTTCAATCATTTCTGGACGTTTTTCAATGGCAAAAATCAATGAATATTGTAAATGCACAAACAGTAATTTCTCCGCATTGCAAGGTGCAATTCTGAAATTTTTTGCTTTTTCCTGCTCCTCTTAGTATGATAAAGAAGATTCAAAGAGAGTGAGATGCCAGCTCCTTTCATTCAGTCAGTAGCTTCAAACATTTCTGGTATATGAATAACATGATGTTTTTCAATGGCAAAAATCAATGAATATTGTAAATGCACAAACAGTAATTTCTCCGCATTGCAAGGTGCAATTCTGAAATTTTTTGCTTTTTCCTGCTCCTCTTAGCATGATAAAGAAGATTCAAAGAGACTGAGATGCCAGCTCCTTTCATTCAGTCAGTAGCTTCAATCATTTCTGGACGTTTTTCAATGGCAAAAATCAATGAATATTGTAAATGCACAAACAGTAATTTCTCCGCATTGCAAGGTGCAATTCTGAAATTTTTTGCTTTTTCCTGCTCCTCTTAGCATGATAAAGAAGATTCAAAGAGAGTGAGATGCCAGCTCCTTTCATTCAGTCAGTAGCTTCAATCATTTCTGGATGTTTTTCAATGGCAAAAATCAATGAATATTGTAAATGCACAAACAGTAATTTCTCCGCATTGCAAGGTGCAATTCTGAAATTTTTTGCTTTTTCCTGCTCCTCTTAGCATGATAAAGAAGATTCAAAGAGAGTGAGATGCCAGCTCCTTTCATTCAGTCAGTAGCTTCAAACATTTCTGGTATATGAAAAACATGTTTTTCAATGGCAAAAATCAATGAATATTGTAAATGCACAAACAGTAATATCTCCACATTGCACGGTGCAATTCTGAAATTTTTAGCTTTTTCCTGTTAATCCTAGCATGATAAAGAAGATTCAAAGAGAGTGAGATGCCAGCTCCTTTCATTCAGTCAGTAGCTTCAAACATTTCTGGTATATGAAAAACATGTTTTTCAATGGCAAAAATCAATGAATATTGTAAATGCACAAACAGTAATATCTCCACATTGCAAGGTGCAATTCTGAAATTTTTTGCTTTTTCCTGCTAATCCTAGCATGATAAAGAAGATTCAAAGAGAGTGAGATGCCAGCTCCTTTCATTCAGTCAGTAGCTTCAAACATTTCTGGTATATGAAAAACGTTTTTCAATGGCAAAAATCAATGAATATTGTAAATGCACAAACAGTAATATCTCCACATTGCACGGTGCAATTCTGAAATTTTTAGCTTTTTCCTGTTAATCCTAGCATGATAAAGAAGATTCAAAGAGAGTGAGATGCCAGCTCCTTTCATTCAGTCAGTAGCTTCAAACATTTCTGGTATATGAAAAACATGTTTTTCAATGGCAAAAATCAATGAATATTGTAAATGCACAAACAGTAATATCTCCACATTGCAAGGTGCAATTCTGAAATTTTTTGCTTTTTCCTGCTAATCCTAGCATGATAAAGAAGATTCAAAGAGAGTGAGATGCCAGCTCCTTTCATTCAGTCAGTAGCTTCAAACATTTCTGGTATATGAAAAACATGTTTTTCAATGGCAAAAATCAATGAATATTGTAAATGCACAAACAGTAATATCTCCACATTGCACGGTGCAATTCTGAAATTTTTAGCTTTTTCCTGTTAATCCTAGCATGATAAAGAAGATTCAAAGAGAGTGAGATGCCAGCTCCTTTCATTCAGTCAGTAGCTTCAAACATTTCTGGTATATGAAAAACATGTTTTTCAATGGCAAAAATCAATGAATATTGTAAATGCACAAACAGTAATATCTCCACATTGCAAGGTGCAATTCTGAAATTTTTTGCTTTTTCCTGTTAATCCTAGCATGATAAAGAAGATTCAAAGAGAGTGAGATGCCAGCTCCTTTCATTCAGTCAGTAGCTTCAAACATTTCTGGTATATGAAAAACATGTTTTTCAATGGCAAAAATCAATGAATATTGTAAATGCACAAACAGTAATATCTCCACATTGCACGGTGCAATTCTGAAATTTTTAGCTTTTTCCTGTTAATCCTAGCATGATAAAGAAGATTCAAAGAGAGTGAGATGCCAGCTCCTTTCATTCAGTCAGTAGCTTCAAACATTTCTGGTATATGAAAAACATGTTTTTCAATGGCAAAAATCAATGAATATTGTAAATGCACAAACAGTAATATCTCCACATTGCAAGGTGCAATTCTGAAATTTTTTGCTTTTTCCTGTTAATCCTAGCATGATAAAGAAGATTCAAAGAGAGTGAGATGCCAGCTCCTTTCATTCAGTCAGTAGCTTCAAACATTTCTGGTATATGAAAAACATGTTTTTCAATGGCAAAAATCAATGAATATTGTAAATGCACAAACAGTAATATCTCCACATTGCAAGGTGCAATTCTGAAATTTTTTGCTTTTTCCTGCTAATCCTAGCATGATAAAGATTCAAAGAGAGTGAGATGCCAGCTCCTTTCATTCAGTCAGTAGCTTCAAACATTTCTGGTATATGAAAAACATGTTTTTCAATGGCAAAAATCAATGAATATTGTAAATGCACAAACAGTAATATCTCCACATTGCACGGTGCAATTCTGAAATTTTTAGCTTTTTCCTGTTAATCCTAGCATGATAAAGAAGATTCAAAGAGAGTGAGATGCCAGCTCCTTTCATTCAGTCAGTAGCTTCAAACATTTCTGGTATATGAAAAACATGTTTTTCAATGGCAAAAATCAATGAATATTGTAAATGCACAAACAGTAATATCTCCACATTGCACGGTGCAATTATGAAATTTTTAGCTTTTTCCTGTTAATCCTAGCATGATAAAGAAGATTCAAAGAGAGTGAGATGCCAGCTCCTTTCATTCAGTCAGTAGCTTCAAACATTTCTGGTATATGAAAAACATGTTTTTCAATGGCAAAAATCAATGAATATTGTAAATGCACAAACAGTAATATCTCCACATTGCAAGGTGCAATTCTGAAATTTTTTGCTTTTTCCTGCTAATCCTAGCATGACAAAGAAGATTCAAAGAGAGTGAGATGCCAGCTCCTTTCATTCAGTCAGTAGCTTCAAACATTTCTGGTATATGAAAAACATGTTTTTCAATGGCAAAAATCAATGAATATTGTAAATGCACAAACAGTAATATCTCAACATTGCACGGTGCAATTCTGAAATTTTTAGCTTTTTCCTGTTAATCCTAGCATGATAAAGAAGATTCAAAGAGAGTGAGATGCCAGCTCCTTTCATTCAGTCAGTAGCTTCAAACATTTCTGGTATATGAAAAACATGTTTTTCAATGGCAAAAATCAATGAATATTGTAAATGCACAAACAGTAATATCTCCACATTGCAAGGTGCAATTCTGAAATTTTTTGCTTTTTCCTGTTAATCCTAGCATGATAAAGAAGATTCAAAGAGAGTGAGATGCCAGCTCCTTTCATTCAGTGAGTAGCTTCAAACATTTCTGGTATATGAAAAACATGTTTTTCAATGGCAAAAATCAATGAATATTGTAAATGCACAAACAGTAATATCTCCACATTGCAAGGTGCAATTCTGAAATTTTTTGCTTTTTCCTGCTAATCCTAGCATGATAAAGAAGATTCAAAGAGAGTGAGATGCCAGCTCCTTTCATTCAGTCAGTAGCTTCAAACATTTCTGGTATATGAAAAACATGTTTTTCAATGGCAAAAATCAATGAATATTGTAAATGCACAAACAGTAATATCTCCACATTGCACGGTGCAATTCTGAAATTTTTAGCTTTTTCCTGTTAATCCTAGCATGATAAAGAAGATTCAAAGAGAGTGAGATGCCAGCTCCTTTCATTCAGTCAGTAGCTTCAAACATTTCTGGTATATGAAAAACATGTTTTTCAATGGCAAAAATCAATGAATATTGTAAATGCACAAACAGTAATATCTCCACATTGCAAGGTGCAATTCTGAAATTTTTTGCTTTTTCCTGCTAATCCTAGCATGATAAAGAAGATTCAAAGAGAGTGAGATGCCAGCTCCTTTCATTCAGTCAGTAGCTTCAAACATTTCTGGTATATGAAAAACATGTTTTTCAATGGCAAAAATCAATGAATATTGTAAATGCACAAACAGTAATATCTCCACATTGCACGGTGCAATTCTGAAATTTTTAGCTTTTTCCTGTTAATCCTAGCATGATAAAGAAGATTCAAAGAGAGTGAGATGCCAGCTCCTTTCATTCAGTCAGTAGCTTCAAACATTTCTGGTATATGAAAAACGTTTTTCAATGGCAAAAATCAATGAATATTGTAAATGCACAAACAGTAATATCTCCACATTGCAAGGTGCAATTCTGAAATTTTTTGCTTTTTCCTGCTAATCCTAGCATGATAAAGAAGATTCAAAGAGAGTGAGATGCCAGCTCCTTTCATTCAGTCAGTAGCTTCAAACATTTCTGGTATATGAAAAACATGTTTTTCAATGGCAAAAATCAATGAATATTGTAAATGCACAAACAGTAATATCTCCACATTGCACGGTGCAATTCTGAAATTTTTAGCTTTTTCCTGTTAATCCTAGCATGATAAAGAAGATTCAAAGAGAGTGAGATGCCAGCTCCTTTCATTCAGTCAGTAGCTTCAAACATTTCTGGTATATGAAAAACATGTTTTTCAATGGCAAAAATCAATGAATATTGTAAATGCACAAACAGTAATATCTCCACATTGCAAGGTGCAATTCTGAAATTTTTTGCTTTTTCCTGTTAATCCTAGCATGATAAAGAAGATTCAAAGAGAGTGAGATGCCAGCTCCTTTCATTCAGTCAGTAGCTTCAAACATTTCTGGTATATGAAAAACATGTTTTTCAATGGCAAAAATCAATGAATATTGTAAATGCACAAACAGTAATATCTCCACATTGCAAGGTGCAATTCTGAAATTTTTTGCTTTTTCCTGCTAATCCTAGCATGATAAAGAAGATTCAAAGAGAGTGAGATGCCAGCTCCTTTCATTCAGTCAGTAGCTTCAAACATTTCTGGTATATGAAAAACATGTTTTTCAATGGCAAAAATCAATGAATATTGTAAATGCACAAACAGTAATATCTCCACATTGCACGGTGCAATTCTGAAATTTTTAGCTTTTTCCTGTTAATCCTAGCATGATAAAGAAGATTCAAAGAGAGTGAGATGCCAGCTCCTTTCATTCAGTCAGTAGCTTCAAACATTTCTGGTATATGAAAAACATGTTTTTCAATGGCAAAAATCAATGAATATTGTAAATGCACAAACAGTAATATCTCCACATTGCACGGTGCAATTCTGAAATTTTTAGCTTTTTCCTGTTAATCCTAGCATGATAAAGAAGATTCAAAGAGAGTGAGATGCCAGCTCCTTTCATTCAGTCAGTAGCTTCAAACATTTCTGGTATATGAAAAACATGTTTTTCAATGGCAAAAATCAATGAATATTGTAAATGCACAAACAGTAATATCTCCACATTGCAAGGTGCAATTCTGAAATTTTTTGCTTTTTCCTGCTAATCCTAGCATGATAAAGAAGATTCAAAGAGAGTGAGATGCCAGCTCCTTTCATTCAGTCAGTAGCTTCAAACATTTCTGGTATATGAATAACATGATGTTTTTCAATGGCAAAAATCAATGAATATTGTAAATGCACAAACAGTAATTTCTCCGCATTGCAAGGTGCAATTCTGAAATTTTTGCTTTTTCCTGCTCCTCTTAGCATGATAAAGAAGATTCAGAGAGTGAGATGCCAGCTCCTTTCATTCAGTCAGTAGCTTCAATCATTTCTGGACGTTTTTCAATGGCAAAAATCAATGAATATTGTAAATGCACAAACAGTAATTTCTCCGCATTGCAAGGTGCAATTCTGAAATTTTTTGCTTTTTCCTGCTCCTCTTAGCATGATAAAGAAGATTCAAAGAGAGTGATATGCCAGCTCCTTTCATTCAGTCAGTAGCTTCAATCATTTCTGGTATATGAATAACATGATGTTTTTCAATGGCAAAAATCAATGAATATTGTAAATGCACAAACAGTAATTTCTCCGCATTGCAAGGTGCAATTCTGAAATTTTTTGCTTTTTCCTGCTCCTCTTAGCATGATAAAGAAGATTCAAAGAGAGTGAGATGCCAGCTCCTTTCATTCAGTCAGTAGCTTCAATCATTTCTGGACGTTTTTCAATGGCAAAAATCAATGAATATTGTAAATGCACAAACAGTAATTTCTCCGCATTGCAAGGTGCAATTCTGAAATTTTTTGCTTTTTCCTGCTCCTCTTAGCATGGTAAAGAAGATTCAAAGAGAGTGAGATGCCAGCTCCTTTCATTCAGTCAGTAGCTTCAATCATTTCTGGACGTTTTTCAACGGCAAAAATCAATGAATATTGTAGATGCACAAACAGTAATTTCTCCGCATTGCAAGGTGCAATTCTGAAATTTTTTGCTTTTTCCTGCTCCTCTTAGCATGATAAAGAAGATTCAAAGAGACTGAGATGCCAGCTCCTTTCATTCAGTCAGTAGCTTCAATCATTTCTGGACGTTTTTCAATGGCAAAAATCAATGAATATTGTAAATGCACAAACAGTAATTTCTCCGCATTGCAAGGTGCAATTCTGAAATTTTTTGCTTTTTCCTGCTCCTCTTAGCATGATAAAGAAGATTCAAAGAGAGTGAGATGCCAGCTCCTTTCATTCAGTCAGTAGCTTCAATCATTTCTGGATGTTTTTCAATGGCAAAAATCAATGAATATTGTAAATGCACAAACAGTAATTTCTCCGCATTGCAAGGTGCAATTCTGAAATTTTTTGCTTTTTCCTGCTCCTCTTAGTATGATAAAGAAGATTCAAAGAGAGTGAGATGCCAGCTCCTTTCATTCAGTCAGTAGCTTCAAACATTTCTGGTATATGAATAACATGATGTTTTTCAATGGCAAAAATCAATGAATATTGTAAATGCACAAACAGTAATTTCTCCGCATTGCAAGGTGCAATTCTGAAATTTTTTGCTTTTTCCTGCTCCTCTTAGCATGATAAAGAAGATTCAAAGAGAGTGAGATGCCAGCTCCTTTCATTCAGTCAGTAGCTTCAATCATTTCTGGTATATGAATAACATGATGTTTTTCAATGGCAAAAATTAATGAATATTGTAAATGCACAAACAGTAATATCTCCGCATTGCAAGGTGCAATTCTGAAATTTTTTGCTTTTTCCTGCTCCTCTTAGCATGGTAAAGAAGACTCAAAGAGAGTGAGATGCCAGCTCCTTTCATTCAGTCAGTAGCTTCAATCATTTCTGGACGTTTTTCAACGGCAAAAATCAATGAATATTGTAGATGCACAAACAGTAATTTCTCCGCATTGCAAGGTGCAATTCTGAAATTTTTTGCTTTTTCCTGCTCCTCTTAGCATGATAAAGAAGATTCAAAGAGACTGAGATGCCAGCTCCTTTCATTCAGTCAGTAGCTTCAATCATTTCTGGACGTTTTTCAATGGCAAAAATCAATGAATATTGTAAATGCACAAACAGTAATATCTCCACATTGCACGGTGCAATTCTGAAATTTTTAGCTTTTTCCTGTTAATCCTAGCATGATAAAGAAGATTCAAAGAGAGTGAGATGCCAGCTCCTTTCATTCAGTCAGTAGCTTCAAACATTTCTGGTATATGAAAAACATGTTTTTCAATGGCAAAAATCAATGAATATTGTAAATGCACAAACAGTAATATCTCCACATTGCAAGGTGCAATTCTGAAATTTTTTGCTTTTTCCTGCTAATCCTAGCATGATAAAGAAGATTCAAAGAGAGTGAGATGCCAGCTCCTTTCATTCAGTCAGTAGCTTCAAACATTTCTGGTATATGAATAACATGATGTTTTTCAATGGCAAAAATCAATGAATATTGTAAATGCACAAACAGTAATTTCTCCGCATTGCAAGGTGCAATTCTGAAATTTTTGCTTTTTCCTGCTCCTCTTAGCATGATAAAGAAGATTCAGAGAGTGAGATGCCAGCTCCTTTCATTCAGTCAGTAGCTTCAATCATTTCTGGACGTTTTTCAATGGCAAAAATCAATGAATATTGTAAATGCACAAACAGTAATTTCTCCGCATTGCAAGGTGCAATTCTGAAATTTTTTGCTTTTTCCTGCTCCTCTTAGCATGATAAAGAAGATTCAAAGAGAGTGATATGCCAGCTCCTTTCATTCAGTCAGTAGCTTCAATCATTTCTGGTATATGAATAACATGATGTTTTTCAATGGCAAAAATCAATGAATATTGTAAATGCACAAACAGTAATTTCTCCGCATTGCAAGGTGCAATTCTGAAATTTTTTGCTTTTTCCTGCTCCTCTTAGCATGATAAAGAAGATTCAAAGAGAGTGAGATGCCAGCTCCTTTCATTCAGTCAGTAGCTTCAATCATTTCTGGACGTTTTTCAATGGCAAAAATCAATGAATATTGTAAATGCACAAACAGTAATTTCTCCGCATTGCAAGGTGCAATTCTGAAATTTTTTGCTTTTTCCTGCTCCTCTTAGCATGGTAAAGAAGACTCAAAGAGAGTGAGATGCCAGCTCCTTTCATTCAGTCAGTAGCTTCAATCATTTCTGGACGTTTTTCAACGGCAAAAATCAATGAATATTGTAGATGCACAAACAGTAATTTCTCCGCATTGCAAGGTGCAATTCTGAAATTTTTTGCTTTTTCCTGCTCCTCTTAGCATGATAAAGAAGATTCAAAGAGACTGAGATGCCAGCTCCTTTCATTCAGTCAGTAGCTTCAATCATTTCTGGACGTTTTTCAATGGCAAAAATCAATGAATATTGTAAATGCACAAACAGTAATTTCTCCGCATTGCAAGGTGCAATTCTGAAATTTTTTGCTTTTTCCTGCTCCTCTTAGCATGATAAAGAAGATTCAAAGAGAGTGAGATGCCAGCTCCTTTCATTCAGTCAGTAGCTTCAATCATTTCTGGATGTTTTTCAATGGCAAAAATCAATGAATATTGTAAATGCACAAACAGTAATTTCTCCGCATTGCAAGGTGCAATTCTGAAATTTTTTGCTTTTTCCTGCTCCTCTTAGTATGATAAAGAAGATTCAAAGAGAGTGAGATGCCAGCTCCTTTCATTCAGTCAGTAGCTTCAAACATTTCTGGTATATGAATAACATGATGTTTTTCAATGGCAAAAATCAATGAATATTGTAAATGCACAAACAGTAATTTCTCCGCATTGCAAGGTGCAATTCTGAAATTTTTTGCTTTTTCCTGCTCCTCTTAGCATGATAAAGAAGATTCAAAGAGAGTGAGATGCCAGCTCCTTTCATTCAGTCAGTAGCTTCAATCATTTCTGGTATATGAATAACATGATGTTTTTCAATGGCAAAAATTAATGAATATTGTAAATGCACAAACAGTAATATCTCCGCATTGCAAGGTGCAATTCTGAAATTTTTTGCTTTTTCCTGCTCCTCTTAGCATGATAAAGAAGATTCAAAGAGAGTGAGATGCCAGCTCCTTTCATTCAGTCAGTAGCTTCAATCATTTCTGGACGTTTTTCAATGGCAAAAATCAATGAATATTGTAAATGCACAAACAGTAATTTCTCCGCATTGAAGGTGCAATTCTGAAATTTTTTGCTTTTTCCTGCTCCTCTTAGCATGATAAAGAAGATTCAAAGAGAGTGAGATGCCAGCTCCTTTCATTCAGTCAGTAGCTTCAAACATTTCTGGTATATGAATAACATGATGTTTTTCAATGGCAAAAATCAATGAATATTGTAAATGCACAAACAGTAATTTCTCCGCATTGCAAGGTGCAATTCTGAAATTTTTTGCTTTTTCCTGCTCCTCTTAGCATGATAAAGAAGATTCAAAGAGAGTGAGATGAGAGCTCCTTTCATTCAGTCAGTAGCTTCAATCATTTCTGGACGTTTTTCAATGGCAAAAATCAATGAATATTGTAAATGCACAAACAGTAATTTCTCCGCATTGCAAGGTGCAATTCTGAAATGTTTTGCTTTTTCCTGCTCCTCTTAGCATGATAAAGAAGATTCAGAGAGTGAGATGCCAGCTCCTTTCATTCAGTCAGTAGCTTCAATCATTTCTGGACGTTTTTCAATGGCAAAAATCAATGAATATTGTAAATGCACAAACAGTAATTTCTCCGCATTGCAAGGTGCAATTCTGAAATTTTTTGCTTTTTCCTGCTCCTCTTAGCATGATAAAGAAGATTCAAAGAGAGTGATATGCCAGCTCCTTTCATTCAGTCAGTAGCTTCAATCATTTCTGGTATATGAATAACATGATGTTTTTCAATGGCAAAAATCAATGAATATTGTAAATGCACAAACAGTAATTTCTCCGCATTGCAAGGTGCAATTCTGAAATTTTTTGCTTTTTCCTGCTCCTCTTAGCATGATAAAGAAGATTCAAAGAGAGTGAGATGCCAGCTCCTTTCATTCAGTCAGTAGCTTCAATCATTTCTGGACGTTTTTCAATGGCAAAAATCAATGAATATTGTAAATGCACAAACAGTAATTTCTCCGCATTGCAAGGTGCAATTCTGAAATTTTTTGCTTTTTCCTGCTCCTCTTAGTATGATAAAGAAGATTCAAAGAGAGTGAGATGCCAGCTCCTTTCATTCAGTCAGTAGCTTCAAACATTTCTGGTATATGAATAACATGATGTTTTTCAATGGCAAAAATCAATGAATATTGTAAATGCACAAACAGTAATTTCTCCGCATTGCAAGGTGCAATTCTGAAATTTTTTGCTTTTTCCTGCTCCTCTTAGCATGATAAAGAAGATTCAAAGAGACTGAGATGCCAGCTCCTTTCATTCAGTCAGTAGCTTCAATCATTTCTGGACGTTTTTCAATGGCAAAAATCAATGAATATTGTAAATGCACAAACAGTAATTTCTCCGCATTGCAAGGTGCAATTCTGAAATTTTTTGCTTTTTCCTGCTCCTCTTAGCATGATAAAGAAGATTCAAAGAGAGTGAGATGCCAGCTCCTTTCATTCAGTCAGTAGCTTCAATCATTTCTGGATGTTTTTCAATGGCAAAAATCAATGAATATTGTAAATGCACAAACAGTAATTTCTCCGCATTGCAAGGTGCAATTCTGAAATTTTTTGCTTTTTCCTGCTCCTCTTAGCATGATAAAGAAGATTCAAAGAGAGTGAGATGCCAGCTCCTTTCATTCAGTCAGTAGCTTCAAACATTTCTGGTATATGAAAAACATGTTTTTCAATGGCAAAAATCAATGAATATTGTAAATGCACAAACAGTAATATCTCCACATTGCACGGTGCAATTCTGAAATTTTTAGCTTTTTCCTGTTAATCCTAGCATGATAAAGAAGATTCAAAGAGAGTGAGATGCCAGCTCCTTTCATTCAGTCAGTAGCTTCAAACATTTCTGGTATATGAAAAACATGTTTTTCAATGGCAAAAATCAATGAATATTGTAAATGCACAAACAGTAATATCTCCACATTGCAAGGTGCAATTCTGAAATTTTTTGCTTTTTCCTGCTAATCCTAGCATGATAAAGAAGATTCAAAGAGAGTGAGATGCCAGCTCCTTTCATTCAGTCAGTAGCTTCAAACATTTCTGGTATATGAAAAACATGTTTTTCAATGGCAAAAATCAATGAATATTGTAAATGCACAAACAGTAATATCTCCACATTGCACGGTGCAATTCTGAAATTTTTAGCTTTTTCCTGTTAATCCTAGCATGATAAAGAAGATTCAAAGAGAGTGAGATGCCAGCTCCTTTCATTCAGTCAGTAGCTTCAAACATTTCTGGTATATGAAAAACATGTTTTTCAATGGCAAAAATCAATGAATATTGTAAATGCACAAACAGTAATATCTCCACATTGCAAGGTGCAATTCTGAAATTTTTTGCTTTTTCCTGCTAATCCTAGCATGATAAAGAAGATTCAAAGAGAGTGAGATGCCAGCTCCTTTCATTCAGTCAGTAGCTTCAAACATTTCTGGTATATGAAAAACATGTTTTTCAATGGCAAAAATCAATGAATATTGTAAATGCACAAACAGTAATATCTCCACATTGCACGGTGCAATTCTGAAATTTTTAGCTTTTTCCTGTTAATCCTAGCATGATAAAGAAGATTCAAAGAGAGTGAGATGCCAGCTCCTTTCATTCAGTCAGTAGCTTCAAACATTTCTGGTATATGAAAAACATGTTTTTCAATGGCAAAAATCAATGAATATTGTAAATGCACAAACAGTAATATCTCCACATTGCAAGGTGCAATTCTGAAATTTTTTGCTTTTTCCTGCTAATCCTAGCATGATAAAGAAGATTCAAAGAGAGTGAGATGCCAGCTCCTTTCATTCAGTCAGTAGCTTCAAACATTTCTGGTATATGAAAAACATGTTTTTCAATGGCAAAAATCAATGAATATTGTAAATGCACAAACAGTAATATCTCCACATTGCACGGTGCAATTCTGAAATTTTTAGCTTTTTCCTGTTAATCCTAGCATGATAAAGAAGATTCAAAGAGAGTGAGATGCCAGCTCCTTTCATTCAGTCAGTAGCTTCAAACATTTCTGGTATATGAAAAACATGTTTTTCAATGGCAAAAATCAATGAATATTGTAAATGCACAAACAGTAATATCTCCACATTGCAAGGTGCAATTCTGAAATTTTTTGCTTTTTCCTGCTAATCCTAGCATGATAAAGAAGATTCAAAGAGAGTGAGATGCCAGCTCCTTTCATTCAGTCAGTAGCTTCAAACATTTCTGGTATATGAAAAACATGTTTTTCAATGGCAAAAATCAATGAATATTGTAAATGCACAAACAGTAATATCTCCACATTGCACGGTGCAATTCTGAAATTTTTAGCTTTTTCCTGTTAATCCTAGCATGATAAAGAAGATTCAAAGAGAGTGAGATGCCAGCTCCTTTCATTCAGTCAGTAGCTTCAAACATTTCTGGTATATGAAAAACATGTTTTTCAATGGCAAAAATCAATGAATATTGTAAATGCACAAACAGTAATATCTCCACATTGCAAGGTGCAATTCTGAAATTTTTTGATTTTCCTGTTAATCCTAGCATGATAAAGAAGATTCAAAGAGAGTGAGATGCCAGCTCCTTTCATTCAGTCAGTAGCTTCAAACATTTCTGGTATATGAAAAACATGTTTTTCAATGGCAAAAATCAATGAATATTGTAAATGCACAAACAGTAATATCTCCACATTGCAAGGTGCAATTCTGAAATTTTTTGCTTTTTCCTGCTAATCCTAGCATGATAAAGAAGATTCAAAGAGAGTGAGATGCCAGCTCCTTTCATTCAGTCAGTAGCTTCAAACATTTCTGGTATATGAAAAACATGTTTTTCAATGGCAAAAATCAATGAATATTGTAAATGCACAAACAGTAATATCTCCACATTGCACGGTGCAATTCTGAAATTTTTAGCTTTTTCCTGTTAATCCTAGCATGATAAAGAAGATTCAAAGAGAGTGAGATGCCAGCTCCTTTCATTCAGTCAGTAGCTTCAAACATTTCTGGTATATGAAAAACATGTTTTTCAATGGCAAAAATCAATGAATATTGTAAATGCACAAACAGTAATATCTCCACATTGCACGGTGCAATTCTGAAATTTTTAGCTTTTTCCTGTTAATCCTAGCATGATAAAGAAGATTCAAAGAGAGTGAGATGCCAGCTCCTTTCATTCAGTCAGTAGCTTCAAACATTTCTGGTATATGAAAAACATGTTTTTCAATGGCAAAAATCAATGAATATTGTAAATGCACAAACAGTAATATCTCCACATTGCAAGGTGCAATTCTGAAATTTTTTGCTTTTTCCTGCTAATCCTAGCATGATAAAGAAGATTCAAAGAGAGTGAGATGCCAGCTCCTTTCATTCAGTCAGTAGCTTCAAACATTTCTGGTATATGAATAACATGATGTTTTTCAATGGCAAAAATCAATGAATATTGTAAATGCACAAACAGTAATTTCTCCGCATTGCAAGGTGCAATTCTGAAATTTTTGCTTTTTCCTGCTCCTCTTAGCATGATAAAGAAGATTCAGAGAGTGAGATGCCAGCTCCTTTCATTCAGTCAGTAGCTTCAATCATTTCTGGACGTTTTTCAATGGCAAAAATCAATGAATATTGTAAATGCACAAACAGTAATTTCTCCGCATTGCAAGGTGCAATTCTGAAATTTTTTGCTTTTTCCTGCTCCTCTTAGCATGATAAAGAAGATTCAAAGAGAGTGATATGCCAGCTCCTTTCATTCAGTCAGTAGCTTCAATCATTTCTGGTATATGAATAACATGATGTTTTTCAATGGCAAAAATCAATGAATATTGTAAATGCACAAACAGTAATTTCTCCGCATTGCAAGGTGCAATTCTGAAATTTTTTGCTTTTTCCTGCTCCTCTTAGCATGATAAAGAAGATTCAAAGAGAGTGAGATGCCAGCTCCTTTCATTCAGTCAGTAGCTTCAATCATTTCTGGACGTTTTTCAATGGCAAAAATCAATGAATATTGTAAATGCACAAACAGTAATTTCTCCGCATTGCAAGGTGCAATTCTGAAATTTTTTGCTTTTTCCTGCTCCTCTTAGCATGGTAAAGAAGACTCAAAGAGAGTGAGATGCCAGCTCCTTTCATTCAGTCAGTAGCTTCAATCATTTCTGGACGTTTTTCAACGGCAAAAATCAATGAATATTGTAGATGCACAAACAGTAATTTCTCCGCATTGCAAGGTGCAATTCTGAAATTTTTTGCTTTTTCCTGCTCCTCTTAGCATGATAAAGAAGATTCAAAGAGACTGAGATGCCAGCTCCTTTCATTCAGTCAGTAGCTTCAATCATTTCTGGACGTTTTTCAATGGCAAAAATCAATGAATATTGTAAATGCACAAACAGTAATTTCTCCGCATTGCAAGGTGCAATTCTGAAATTTTTTGCTTTTTCCTGCTCCTCTTAGCATGATAAAGAAGATTCAAAGAGAGTGAGATGCCAGCTCCTTTCATTCAGTCAGTAGCTTCAATCATTTCTGGATGTTTTTCAATGGCAAAAATCAATGAATATTGTAAATGCACAAACAGTAATTTCTCCGCATTGCAAGGTGCAATTCTGAAATTTTTTGCTTTTTCCTGCTCCTCTTAGTATGATAAAGAAGATTCAAAGAGAGTGAGATGCCAGCTCCTTTCATTCAGTCAGTAGCTTCAAACATTTCTGGTATATGAATAACATGATGTTTTTCAATGGCAAAAATCAATGAATATTGTAAATGCACAAACAGTAATTTCTCCGCATTGCAAGGTGCAATTCTGAAATTTTTTGCTTTTTCCTGCTCCTCTTAGCATGATAAAGAAGATTCAAAGAGAGTGAGATGCCAGCTCCTTTCATTCAGTCAGTAGCTTCAATCATTTCTGGTATATGAATAACATGATGTTTTTCAATGGCAAAAATTAATGAATATTGTAAATGCACAAACAGTAATATCTCCGCATTGCAAGGTGCAATTCTGAAATTTTTTGCTTTTTCCTGCTCCTCTTAGCATGGTAAAGAAGACTCAAAGAGAGTGAGATGCCAGCTCCTTTCATTCAGTCAGTAGCTTCAATCATTTCTGGACGTTTTTCAACGGCAAAAATCAATGAATATTGTAGATGCACAAACAGTAATTTCTCCGCATTGCAAGGTGCAATTCTGAAATTTTTTGCTTTTTCCTGCTCCTCTTAGCATGATAAAGAAGATTCAAAGAGACTGAGATGCCAGCTCCTTTCATTCAGTCAGTAGCTTCAATCATTTCTGGACGTTTTTCAATGGCAAAAATCAATGAATATTGTAAATGCACAAACAGTAATATCTCCACATTGCACGGTGCAATTCTGAAATTTTTAGCTTTTTCCTGTTAATCCTAGCATGATAAAGAAGATTCAAAGAGAGTGAGATGCCAGCTCCTTTCATTCAGTCAGTAGCTTCAAACATTTCTGGTATATGAAAAACATGTTTTTCAATGGCAAAAATCAATGAATATTGTAAATGCACAAACAGTAATATCTCCACATTGCAAGGTGCAATTCTGAAATTTTTTGCTTTTTCCTGCTAATCCTAGCATGATAAAGAAGATTCAAAGAGAGTGAGATGCCAGCTCCTTTCATTCAGTCAGTAGCTTCAAACATTTCTGGTATATGAATAACATGATGTTTTTCAATGGCAAAAATCAATGAATATTGTAAATGCACAAACAGTAATTTCTCCGCATTGCAAGGTGCAATTCTGAAATTTTTGCTTTTTCCTGCTCCTCTTAGCATGATAAAGAAGATTCAGAGAGTGAGATGCCAGCTCCTTTCATTCAGTCAGTAGCTTCAATCATTTCTGGACGTTTTTCAATGGCAAAAATCAATGAATATTGTAAATGCACAAACAGTAATTTCTCCGCATTGCAAGGTGCAATTCTGAAATTTTTTGCTTTTTCCTGCTCCTCTTAGCATGATAAAGAAGATTCAAAGAGAGTGATATGCCAGCTCCTTTCATTCAGTCAGTAGCTTCAATCATTTCTGGTATATGAATAACATGATGTTTTTCAATGGCAAAAATCAATGAATATTGTAAATGCACAAACAGTAATTTCTCCGCATTGCAAGGTGCAATTCTGAAATTTTTTGCTTTTTCCTGCTCCTCTTAGCATGATAAAGAAGATTCAAAGAGAGTGAGATGCCAGCTCCTTTCATTCAGTCAGTAGCTTCAATCATTTCTGGACGTTTTTCAATGGCAAAAATCAATGAATATTGTAAATGCACAAACAGTAATTTCTCCGCATTGCAAGGTGCAATTCTGAAATTTTTTGCTTTTTCCTGCTCCTCTTAGCATGGTAAAGAAGACTCAAAGAGAGTGAGATGCCAGCTCCTTTCATTCAGTCAGTAGCTTCAATCATTTCTGGACGTTTTTCAACGGCAAAAATCAATGAATATTGTAGATGCACAAACAGTAATTTCTCCGCATTGCAAGGTGCAATTCTGAAATTTTTTGCTTTTTCCTGCTCCTCTTAGCATGATAAAGAAGATTCAAAGAGACTGAGATGCCAGCTCCTTTCATTCAGTCAGTAGCTTCAATCATTTCTGGACGTTTTTCAATGGCAAAAATCAATGAATATTGTAAATGCACAAACAGTAATTTCTCCGCATTGCAAGGTGCAATTCTGAAATTTTTTGCTTTTTCCTGCTCCTCTTAGCATGATAAAGAAGATTCAAAGAGAGTGAGATGCCAGCTCCTTTCATTCAGTCAGTAGCTTCAATCATTTCTGGATGTTTTTCAATGGCAAAAATCAATGAATATTGTAAATGCACAAACAGTAATTTCTCCGCATTGCAAGGTGCAATTCTGAAATTTTTTGCTTTTTCCTGCTCCTCTTAGCATGATAAAGAAGATTCAAAGAGAGTGAGATGCCAGCTCCTTTCATTCAGTCAGTAGCTTCAATCATTTCTGGTATATGAATAACATGATGTTTTTCAATGGCAAAAATTAATGAATATTGTAAATGCACAAACAGTAATATCTCCGCATTGCAAGGTGCAATTCTGAAATTTTTTGCTTTTTCCTGCTCCTCTTAGCATGATAAAGAAGATTCAAAGAGAGTGAGATGCCAGCTCCTTTCATTCAGTCAGTAGCTTCAATCATTTCTGGACGTTTTTCAATGGCAAAAATCAATGAATATTGTAAATGCACAAACAGTAATTTCTCCGCATTGAAGGTGCAATTCTGAAATTTTTTGCTTTTTCCTGCTCCTCTTAGCATGATAAAGAAGATTCAAAGAGAGTGAGATGCCAGCTCCTTTCATTCAGTCAGTAGCTTCAAACATTTCTGGTATATGAATAACATGATGTTTTTCAATGGCAAAAATCAATGAATATTGTAAATGCACAAACAGTAATTTCTCCGCATTGCAAGGTGCAATTCTGAAATTTTTTGCTTTTTCCTGCTCCTCTTAGCATGATAAAGAAGATTCAAAGAGAGTGAGATGAGAGCTCCTTTCATTCAGTCAGTAGCTTCAATCATTTCTGGACGTTTTTCAATGGCAAAAATCAATGAATATTGTAAATGCACAAACAGTAATTTCTCCGCATTGCAAGGTGCAATTCTGAAATGTTTTGCTTTTTCCTGCTCCTCTTAGCATGATAAAGAAGATTCAGAGAGTGAGATGCCAGCTCCTTTCATTCAGTCAGTAGCTTCAATCATTTCTGGACGTTTTTCAATGGCAAAAATCAATGAATATTGTAAATGCACAAACAGTAATTTCTCCGCATTGCAAGGTGCAATTCTGAAATTTTTTGCTTTTTCCTGCTCCTCTTAGCATGATAAAGAAGATTCAAAGAGAGTGATATGCCAGCTCCTTTCATTCAGTCAGTAGCTTCAATCATTTCTGGTATATGAATAACATGATGTTTTTCAATGGCAAAAATCAATGAATATTGTAAATGCACAAACAGTAATTTCTCCGCATTGCAAGGTGCAATTCTGAAATTTTTTGCTTTTTCCTGCTCCTCTTAGCATGATAAAGAAGATTCAAAGAGAGTGAGATGCCAGCTCCTTTCATTCAGTCAGTAGCTTCAATCATTTCTGGACGTTTTTCAATGGCAAAAATCAATGAATATTGTAAATGCACAAACAGTAATTTCTCCGCATTGCAAGGTGCAATTCTGAAATTTTTTGCTTTTTCCTGCTCCTCTTAGTATGATAAAGAAGATTCAAAGAGAGTGAGATGCCAGCTCCTTTCATTCAGTCAGTAGCTTCAAACATTTCTGGTATATGAATAACATGATGTTTTTCAATGGCAAAAATCAATGAATATTGTAAATGCACAAACAGTAATTTCTCCGCATTGCAAGGTGCAATTCTGAAATTTTTTGCTTTTTCCTGCTCCTCTTAGCATGATAAAGAAGATTCAAAGAGACTGAGATGCCAGCTCCTTTCATTCAGTCAGTAGCTTCAATCATTTCTGGACGTTTTTCAATGGCAAAAATCAATGAATATTGTAAATGCACAAACAGTAATTTCTCCGCATTGCAAGGTGCAATTCTGAAATTTTTTGCTTTTTCCTGCTCCTCTTAGCATGATAAAGAAGATTCAAAGAGAGTGAGATGCCAGCTCCTTTCATTCAGTCAGTAGCTTCAATCATTTCTGGATGTTTTTCAATGGCAAAAATCAATGAATATTGTAAATGCACAAACAGTAATTTCTCCGCATTGCAAGGTGCAATTCTGAAATTTTTTGCTTTTTCCTGCTCCTCTTAGCATGATAAAGAAGATTCAAAGAGAGTGAGATGCCAGCTCCTTTCATTCAGTCAGTAGCTTCAATCATTTCTGGACGTTTTTCAACGGCAAAAATCAATGAATATTGTAGATGCACAAACAGTAATTTCTCCGCATTGCAAGGTGCAATTCTGAAATTTTTTGCTTTTTCCTGCTCCTCTTAGCATGATAAAGAAGATTCAAAGAGACTGAGATGCCAGCTCCTTTCATTCAGTCAGTAGCTTCAATCATTTCTGGACGTTTTTCAATGGCAAAAATCAATGAATATTGTAAATGCACAAACAGTAATATCTCCACATTGCACGGTGCAATTCTGAAATTTTTAGCTTTTTCCTGTTAATCCTAGCATGATAAAGAAGATTCAAAGAGAGTGAGATGCCAGCTCCTTTCATTCAGTCAGTAGCTTCAAACATTTCTGGTATATGAAAAACATGTTTTTCAATGGCAAAAATCAATGAATATTGTAAATGCACAAACAGTAATATCTCCACATTGCAAGGTGCAATTCTGAAATTTTTTGCTTTTTCCTGCTAATCCTAGCATGATAAAGAAGATTCAAAGAGAGTGAGATGCCAGCTCCTTTCATTCAGTCAGTAGCTTCAAACATTTCTGGTATATGAATAACATGATGTTTTTCAATGGCAAAAATCAATGAATATTGTAAATGCACAAACAGTAATTTCTCCGCATTGCAAGGTGCAATTCTGAAATTTTTGCTTTTTCCTGCTCCTCTTAGCATGATAAAGAAGATTCAGAGAGTGAGATGCCAGCTCCTTTCATTCAGTCAGTAGCTTCAATCATTTCTGGACGTTTTTCAATGGCAAAAATCAATGAATATTGTAAATGCACAAACAGTAATTTCTCCGCATTGCAAGGTGCAATTCTGAAATTTTTTGCTTTTTCCTGCTCCTCTTAGCATGATAAAGAAGATTCAAAGAGAGTGATATGCCAGCTCCTTTCATTCAGTCAGTAGCTTCAATCATTTCTGGTATATGAATAACATGATGTTTTTCAATGGCAAAAATCAATGAATATTGTAAATGCACAAACAGTAATTTCTCCGCATTGCAAGGTGCAATTCTGAAATTTTTTGCTTTTTCCTGCTCCTCTTAGCATGATAAAGAAGATTCAAAGAGAGTGAGATGCCAGCTCCTTTCATTCAGTCAGTAGCTTCAATCATTTCTGGACGTTTTTCAATGGCAAAAATCAATGAATATTGTAAATGCACAAACAGTAATTTCCCGCATTGCAAGGTGCAATTCTGAAATTTTTTGCTTTTTCCTGCTCCTCTTAGCATGGTAAAGAAGACTCAAAGAGAGTGAGATGCCAGCTCCTTTCATTCAGTCAGTAGCTTCAATCATTTCTGGACGTTTTTCAACGGCAAAAATCAATGAATATTGTAGATGCACAAACAGTAATTTCTCCGCATTGCAAGGTGCAATTCTGAAATTTTTTGCTTTTTCCTGCTCCTCTTAGCATGATAAAGAAGATTCAAAGAGACTGAGATGCCAGCTCCTTTCATTCAGTCAGTAGCTTCAATCATTTCTGGACGTTTTTCAATGGCAAAAATCAATGAATATTGTAAATGCACAAACAGTAATTTCTCCGCATTGCAAGGTGCAATTCTGAAATTTTTTGCTTTTTCCTGCTCCTCTTAGCATGATAAAGAAGATTCAAAGAGAGTGAGATGCCAGCTCCTTTCATTCAGTCAGTAGCTTCAATCATTTCTGGATGTTTTTCAATGGCAAAAATCAATGAATATTGTAAATGCACAAACAGTAATTTCTCCGCATTGCAAGGTGCAATTCTGAAATTTTTTGCTTTTTCCTGCTCCTCTTAGCATGATAAAGAAGATTCAAAGAGAGTGAGATGCCAGCTCCTTTCATTCAGTCAGTAGCTTCAAACATTTCTGGTATATGAATAACATGATGTTTTTCAATGGCAAAAATCAATGAATATTGTAAATGCACAAACAGTAATTTCTCCGCATTGCAAGGTGCAATTCTGAAATTTTTTGCTTTTTCCTGCTCCTCTTAGCATGATAAAGAAGATTCAAAGAGAGTGAGATGAGAGCTCCTTTCATTCAGTCAGTAGCTTCAATCATTTCTGGACGTTTTTCAATGGCAAAAATCAATGAATATTGTAAATGCACAAACAGTAATTTCTCCGCATTGCAAGGTGCAATTCTGAAATGTTTTGCTTTTTCCTGCTCCTCTTAGCATGATAAAGAAGATTCAGAGAGTGAGATGCCAGCTCCTTTCATTCAGTCAGTAGCTTCAATCATTTCTGGACGTTTTTCAATGGCAAAAATCAATGAATATTGTAAATGCACAAACAGTAATTTCTCCGCATTGCAAGGTGCAATTCTGAAATTTTTTGCTTTTTCCTGCTCCTCTTAGCATGATAAAGAAGATTCAAAGAGAGTGATATGCCAGCTCCTTTCATTCAGTCAGTAGCTTCAATCATTTCTGGTATATGAATAACATGATGTTTTTCAATGGCAAAAATCAATGAATATTGTAAATGCACAAACAGTAATTTCTCCGCATTGCAAGGTGCAATTCTGAAATTTTTTGCTTTTTCCTGCTCCTCTTAGCATGATAAAGAAGATTCAAAGAGAGTGAGATGCCAGCTCCTTTCATTCAGTCAGTAGCTTCAATCATTTCTGGACGTTTTTCAATGGCAAAAATCAATGAATATTGTAAATGCACAAACAGTAATTTCTCCGCATTGCAAGGTGCAATTCTGAAATTTTTTGCTTTTTCCTGCTCCTCTTAGTATGATAAAGAAGATTCAAAGAGAGTGAGATGCCAGCTCCTTTCATTCAGTCAGTAGCTTCAAACATTTCTGGTATATGAATAACATGATGTTTTTCAATGGCAAAAATCAATGAATATTGTAAATGCACAAACAGTAATTTCTCCGCATTGCAAGGTGCAATTCTGAAATTTTTTGCTTTTTCCTGCTCCTCTTAGCATGATAAAGAAGATTCAAAGAGACTGAGATGCCAGCTCCTTTCATTCAGTCAGTAGCTTCAATCATTTCTGGACGTTTTTCAATGGCAAAAATCAATGAATATTGTAAATGCACAAACAGTAATTTCTCCGCATTGCAAGGTGCAATTCTGAAATTTTTTGCTTTTTCCTGCTCCTCTTAGCATGATAAAGAAGATTCAAAGAGAGTGAGATGCCAGCTCCTTTCATTCAGTCAGTAGCTTCAATCATTTCTGGATGTTTTTCAATGGCAAAAATCAATGAATATTGTAAATGCACAAACAGTAATTTCTCCGCATTGCAAGGTGCAATTCTGAAATTTTTTGCTTTTTCCTGCTCCTCTTAGCATGATAAAGAAGATTCAAAGAGAGTGAGATGCCAGCTCCTTTCATTCAGTCAGTAGCTTCAAACATTTCTGGTATATGAAAAACATGTTTTTCAATGGCAAAAATCAATGAATATTGTAAATGCACAAACAGTAATATCTCCACATTGCACGGTGCAATTCTGAAATTTTTAGCTTTTTCCTGTTAATCCTAGCATGATAAAGAAGATTCAAAGAGAGTGAGATGCCAGCTCCTTTCATTCAGTCAGTAGCTTCAAACATTTCTGGTATATGAAAAACATGTTTTTCAATGGCAAAAATCAATGAATATTGTAAATGCACAAACAGTAATATCTCCACATTGCAAGGTGCAATTCTGAAATTTTTTGCTTTTTCCTGCTAATCCTAGCATGATAAAGAAGATTCAAAGAGAGTGAGATGCCAGCTCCTTTCATTCAGTCAGTAGCTTCAAACATTTCTGGTATATGAAAAACATGTTTTTCAATGGCAAAAATCAATGAATATTGTAAATGCACAAACAGTAATATCTCCACATTGCACGGTGCAATTCTGAAATTTTTAGCTTTTTCCTGTTAATCCTAGCATGATAAAGAAGATTCAAAGAGAGTGAGATGCCAGCTCCTTTCATTCAGTCAGTAGCTTCAAACATTTCTGGTATATGAAAAACATGTTTTTCAATGGCAAAAATCAATGAATATTGTAAATGCACAAACAGTAATATCTCCACATTGCAAGGTGCAATTCTGAAATTTTTTGCTTTTTCCTGCTAATCCTAGCATGATAAAGAAGATTCAAAGAGAGTGAGATGCCAGCTCCTTTCATTCAGTCAGTAGCTTCAAACATTTCTGGTATATGAAAAACATGTTTTTCAATGGCAAAAATCAATGAATATTGTAAATGCACAAACAGTAATATCTCCACATTGCACGGTGCAATTCTGAAATTTTTAGCTTTTTCCTGTTAATCCTAGCATGATAAAGAAGATTCAAAGAGAGTGAGATGCCAGCTCCTTTCATTCAGTCAGTAGCTTCAAACATTTCTGGTATATGAAAAACATGTTTTTCAATGGCAAAAATCAATGAATATTGTAAATGCACAAACAGTAATATCTCCACATTGCAAGGTGCAATTCTGAAATTTTTTGCTTTTTCCTGTTAATCCTAGCATGATAAAGAAGATTCAAAGAGAGTGAGATGCCAGCTCCTTTCATTCAGTCAGTAGCTTCAAACATTTCTGGTATATGAAAAACATGTTTTTCAATGGCAAAAATCAATGAATATTGTAAATGCACAAACAGTAATATCTCCACATTGCACGGTGCAATTCTGAAATTTTTAGCTTTTTCCTGTTAATCCTAGCATGATAAAGAAGATTCAAAGAGAGTGAGATGCCAGCTCCTTTCATTCAGTCAGTAGCTTCAAACATTTCTGGTATATGAAAAACATGTTTTTCAATGGCAAAAATCAATGAATATTGTAAATGCACAAACAGTAATATCTCCACATTGCAAGGTGCAATTCTGAAATTTTTTGCTTTTTCCTGTTAATCCTAGCATGATAAAGAAGATTCAAAGAGAGTGAGATGCCAGCTCCTTTCATTCAGTCAGTAGCTTCAAACATTTCTGGTATATGAAAAACATGTTTTTCAATGGCAAAAATCAATGAATATTGTAAATGCACAAACAGTAATATCTCCACATTGCAAGGTGCAATTCTGAAATTTTTTGCTTTTTCCTGCTAATCCTAGCATGATAAAGATTCAAAGAGAGTGAGATGCCAGCTCCTTTCATTCAGTCAGTAGCTTCAAACATTTCTGGTATATGAAAAACATGTTTTTCAATGGCAAAAATCAATGAATATTGTAAATGCACAAACAGTAATATCTCCACATTGCACGGTGCAATTCTGAAATTTTTAGCTTTTTCCTGTTAATCCTAGCATGATAAAGAAGATTCAAAGAGAGTGAGATGCCAGCTCCTTTCATTCAGTCAGTAGCTTCAAACATTTCTGGTATATGAAAAACATGTTTTTCAATGGCAAAAATCAATGAATATTGTAAATGCACAAACAGTAATATCTCCACATTGCACGGTGCAATTATGAAATTTTTAGCTTTTTCCTGTTAATCCTAGCATGATAAAGAAGATTCAAAGAGAGTGAGATGCCAGCTCCTTTCATTCAGTCAGTAGCTTCAAACATTTCTGGTATATGAAAAACATGTTTTTCAATGGCAAAAATCAATGAATATTGTAAATGCACAAACAGTAATATCTCCACATTGCAAGGTGCAATTCTGAAATTTTTTGCTTTTTCCTGCTAATCCTAGCATGACAAAGAAGATTCAAAGAGAGTGAGATGCCAGCTCCTTTCATTCAGTCAGTAGCTTCAAACATTTCTGGTATATGAAAAACATGTTTTTCAATGGCAAAAATCAATGAATATTGTAAATGCACAAACAGTAATATCTCAACATTGCACGGTGCAATTCTGAAATTTTTAGCTTTTTCCTGTTAATCCTAGCATGATAAAGAAGATTCAAAGAGAGTGAGATGCCAGCTCCTTTCATTCAGTCAGTAGCTTCAAACATTTCTGGTATATGAAAAACATGTTTTTCAATGGCAAAAATCAATGAATATTGTAAATGCACAAACAGTAATATCTCCACATTGCAAGGTGCAATTCTGAAATTTTTTGCTTTTTCCTGTTAATCCTAGCATGATAAAGAAGATTCAAAGAGAGTGAGATGCCAGCTCCTTTCATTCAGTGAGTAGCTTCAAACATTTCTGGTATATGAAAAACATGTTTTTCAATGGCAAAAATCAATGAATATTGTAAATGCACAAACAGTAATATCTCCACATTGCAAGGTGCAATTCTGAAATTTTTTGCTTTTTCCTGCTAATCCTAGCATGATAAAGAAGATTCAAAGAGAGTGAGATGCCAGCTCCTTTCATTCAGTCAGTAGCTTCAAACATTTCTGGTATATGAAAAACATGTTTTTCAATGGCAAAAATCAATGAATATTGTAAATGCACAAACAGTAATATCTCCACATTGCACGGTGCAATTCTCAAATTTTTAGCTTTTTCCTGTTAATCCTAGCATGATAAAGAAGATTCAAAGAGAGTGAGATGCCAGCTCCTTTCATTCAGTCAGTAGCTTCAAACATTTCTGGTATATGAAAAACATGTTTTTCAATGGCAAAAATCAATGAATATTGTAAATGCACAAACAGTAATATCTCCACATTGCAAGGTGCAATTCTGAAATTTTTTGCTTTTTCCTGCTAATCCTAGCATGATAAAGAAGATTCAAAGAGAGTGAGATGCCAGCTCCTTTCATTCAGTCAGTAGCTTCAAACATTTCTGGTATATGAAAAACATGTTTTTCAATGGCAAAAATCAATGAATATTGTAAATGCACAAACAGTAATATCTCCACATTGCACGGTGCAATTCTGAAATTTTTAGCTTTTTCCTGTTAATCCTAGCATGATAAAGAAGATTCAAAGAGAGTGAGATGCCAGCTCCTTTCATTCAGTCAGTAGCTTCAAACATTTCTGGTATATGAAAAACATGTTTTTCAATGGCAAAAATCAATGAATATTGTAAATGCACAAACAGTAATATCTCCACATTGCAAGGTGCAATTCTGAAATTTTTTGCTTTTTCCTGCTAATCCTAGCATGATAAAGAAGATTCAAAGAGAGTGAGATGCCAGCTCCTTTCATTCAGTCAGTAGCTTCAAACATTTCTGGTATATGAAAAACATGTTTTTCAATGGCAAAAATCAATGAATATTGTAAATGCACAAACAGTAATATCTCCACATTGCACGGTGCAATTCTGAAATTTTTAGCTTTTTCCTGTTAATCCTAGCATGATAAAGAAGATTCAAAGAGAGTGAGATGCCAGCTCCTTTCATTCAGTCAGTAGCTTCAAACATTTCTGGTATATGAAAAACATGTTTTTCAATGGCAAAAATCAATGAATATTGTAAATGCACAAACAGTAATATCTCCACATTGCAAGGTGCAATTCTGAAATTTTTTGCTTTTTCCTGTTAATCCTAGCATGATAAAGAAGATTCAAAGAGAGTGAGATGCCAGCTCCTTTCATTCAGTCAGTAGCTTCAAACATTTCTGGTATATGAAAAACATGTTTTTCAATGGCAAAAATCAATGAATATTGTAAATGCACAAACAGTAATATCTCCACATTGCACGGTGCAATTCTGAAATTTTTAGCTTTTTCCTGTTAATCCTAGCATGATAAAGAAGATTCAAAGAGAGTGAGATGCCAGCTCCTTTCATTCAGTCAGTAGCTTCAAACATTTCTGGTATATGAAAAACATGTTTTTCAATGGCAAAAATCAATGAATATTGTAAATGCACAAACAGTAATATCTCCACATTGCAAGGTGCAATTCTGAAAT
This sequence comes from Phyllobates terribilis, assembly GCF_046119375.1. Taxonomy (NCBI): domain Eukaryota; kingdom Metazoa; phylum Chordata; class Amphibia; order Anura; family Dendrobatidae; genus Phyllobates; species Phyllobates terribilis. The sequence continues at coordinate 45,306 of NW_027364245.1, forward strand.
TTTTTGCTTTTTCCTGTTAATCCTAGCATGATAAAGAAGATTCAAAGAGAGTGAGATGCCAGCTCCTTTCATTCAGTCAGTAGCTTCAAACATTTCTGGTATATGAAAAACATGTTTTTCAATGGCAAAAATCAATGAATATTGTAAATGCACAAACAGTAATATCTCCACATTGCAAGGTGCAATTCTGAAATTTTTTGCTTTTTCCTGCTAATCCTAGCATGATAAAGATTCAAAGAGAGTGAGATGCCAGCTCCTTTCATTCAGTCAGTAGCTTCAAACATTTCTGGTATATGAAAAACATGTTTTTCAATGGCAAAAATCAATGAATATTGTAAATGCACAAACAGTAATATCTCCACATTGCACGGTGCAATTCTGAAATTTTTAGCTTTTTCCTGTTAATCCTAGCATGATAAAGAAGATTCAAAGAGAGTGAGATGCCAGCTCCTTTCATTCAGTCAGTAGCTTCAAACATTTCTGGTATATGAAAAACATGTTTTTCAATGGCAAAAATCAATGAATATTGTAAATGCACAAACAGTAATATCTCCACATTGCACGGTGCAATTATGAAATTTTTAGCTTTTTCCTGTTAATCCTAGCATGATAAAGAAGATTCAAAGAGAGTGAGATGCCAGCTCCTTTCATTCAGTCAGTAGCTTCAAACATTTCTGGTATATGAAAAACATGTTTTTCAATGGCAAAAATCAATGAATATTGTAAATGCACAAACAGTAATATCTCCACATTGCAAGGTGCAATTCTGAAATTTTTTGCTTTTTCCTGCTAATCCTAGCATGACAAAGAAGATTCAAAGAGAGTGAGATGCCAGCTCCTTTCATTCAGTCAGTAGCTTCAAACATTTCTGGTATATGAAAAACATGTTTTTCAATGGCAAAAATCAATGAATATTGTAAATGCACAAACAGTAATATCTCAACATTGCACGGTGCAATTCTGAAATTTTTAGCTTTTTCCTGTTAATCCTAGCATGATAAAGAAGATTCAAAGAGAGTGAGATGCCAGCTCCTTTCATTCAGTCAGTAGCTTCAAACATTTCTGGTATATGAAAAACATGTTTTTCAATGGCAAAAATCAATGAATATTGTAAATGCACAAACAGTAATATCTCCACATTGCAAGGTGCAATTCTGAAATTTTTTGCTTTTTCCTGTTAATCCTAGCATGATAAAGAAGATTCAAAGAGAGTGAGATGCCAGCTCCTTTCATTCAGTGAGTAGCTTCAAACATTTCTGGTATATGAAAAACATGTTTTTCAATGGCAAAAATCAATGAATATTGTAAATGCACAAACAGTAATATCTCCACATTGCAAGGTGCAATTCTGAAATTTTTTGCTTTTTCCTGCTAATCCTAGCATGATAAAGAAGATTCAAAGAGAGTGAGATGCCAGCTCCTTTCATTCAGTCAGTAGCTTCAAACATTTCTGGTATATGAAAAACATGTTTTTCAATGGCAAAAATCAATGAATATTGTAAATGCACAAACAGTAATATCTCCACATTGCACGGTGCAATTCTGAAATTTTTAGCTTTTTCCTGTTAATCCTAGCATGATAAAGAAGATTCAAAGAGAGTGAGATGCCAGCTCCTTTCATTCAGTCAGTAGCTTCAAACATTTCTGGTATATGAAAAACATGTTTTTCAATGGCAAAAATCAATGAATATTGTAAATGCACAAACAGTAATATCCACATTGCAAGGTGCAATTCTGAAATTTTTTGCTTTTTCCTGCTAATCCTAGCATGATAAAGAAGATTCAAAGAGAGTGAGATGCCAGCTCCTTTCATTCAGTCAGTAGCTTCAAACATTTCTGGTATATGAAAAACATGTTTTTCAATGGCAAAAATCAATGAATATTGTAAATGCACAAACAGTAATATCTCCACATTGCACGGTGCAATTCTGAAATTTTTAGCTTTTTCCTGTTAATCCTAGCATGATAAAGAAGATTCAAAGAGAGTGAGATGCCAGCTCCTTTCATTCAGTCAGTAGCTTCAAACATTTCTGGTATATGAAAAACATGTTTTTCAATGGCAAAAATCAATGAATATTGTAAATGCACAAACAGTAATATCTCCACATTGCAAGGTGCAATTCTGAAATTCTTTGCTTTTTCCTGTTAATCCTAGCATGATAAAGAAGATTCAAAGAGAGTGAGATGCCAGCTCCTTTCATTCAGTCAGTAGCTTCAAACATTTCTGGTATATGAAAAACATGTTTTTCAATGGCAAAAATCAATGAATATTGTAAATGCACAAACAGTAATATCTCCACATTGCAAGGTGCAATTCTGAAATTTTTTGCTTTTTCCTGCTAATCCTAGCATGATAAAGAAGATTCAAAGAGAGTGAGATGCCAGCTCCTTTCATTCAGTCAGTAGCTTCAAACATTTCTGGTATATGAAAAACATGTTTTTCAATGGCAAAAATCAATGAATATTGTAAATGCACAAACAGTAATATCTCCACATTGCACGGTGCAATTCTGAAATTTTTAGCTTTTTCCTGTTAATCCTAGCATGATAAAGAAGATTCAAAGAGAGTGAGATGCCAGCTCCTTTCATTCAGTCAGTAGCTTCAAACATTTCTGGTATATGAAAAACATGTTTTTCAATGGCAAAAATCAATGAATATTGTAAATGCACAAACAGTAATATCTCCACATTGCAAGGTGCAATTCTGAAATTTTTTGCTTTTTCCTGCTAATCCTAGCATGATAAAGAAGATTCAAAGAGAGTGAGATGCCAGCTCCTTTCATTCAGTCAGTAGCTTCAAACATTTCTGGTATATGAAAAACATGTTTTTCAATGGCAAAAATCAATGAATATTGTAAATGCACAAACAGTAATATCTCCACATTGCACGGTGCAATTCTGAAATTTTTAGCTTTTTCCTGTTAATCCTAGCATGATAAAGAAGATTCAAAGAGAGTGAGATGCCAGCTCCTTTCATTCAGTCAGTAGCTTCAAACATTTCTGGTATATGAAAAACATGTTTTTCAATGGCAAAAATCAATGAATATTGTAAATGCACAAACAGTAATATCTCCACATTGCAAGGTGCAATTCTGAAATTTTTTGCTTTTTCCTGCTAATCCTAGCATGATAAAGAAGATTCAAAGAGAGTGAGATGCCAGCTCCTTTCATTCAGTCAGTAGCTTCAAACATTTCTGGTATATGAATAACATGATGTTTTTCAATGGCAAAAATCAATTAATATTGTAAATGCACAAACAGTAATTTCTCCGCATTGCAAGGTGCAATTCTGAAATTTTTGCTTTTTCCTGCTCCTCTTAGCATGATAAAGAAGATTCAAAGAGAGTGAGATGCCAGCTCCTTTCATTCAGTCAGTAGCTTCAATCATTTCTGGACGTTTTTCAATGGCAAAAATCAATGAATATTGTAAATGCACAAACAGTAATTTCTCCGCATTGCAAGGTGCAATTCTGAAATTTTTTGCTTTTTCCTGCTCCTCTTAGCATGATAAAGAAGATTCAAAGAGAGTGAGATGCCAGCTCCTTTCATTCAGTCAGTAGCTTCAAACATTTCTGGTATATGAAAAACATGTTTTTCAATGGCAAAAATCAATGAATATTGTAAATGCACAAACAGTAATATCCACATTGCAAGGTGCAATTCGGAAATTTTTTGCTTTTTCCTGCTAATCCTAGCATGATAAAGAAGATTCAAAGAGAGTGAGATGCCAGCTCCTTTCATTCAGTCAGTAGCTTCAAACATTTCTGGTATATGAAAAACATGTTTTTCAATGGCAAAAATCAATGAATATTGTAAATGCACAAACAGTAATATCTCCACATTGCACGGTGCAATTCTGAAATTTTTAGCTTTTTCCTGTTAATCCTAGCATGATAAAGAAGATTCAAAGAGAGTGAGATGCCAGCTCCTTTCATTCAGTCAGTAGCTTCAAACATTTCTGGTATATGAAAAACATGTTTTTCAATGGCAAAAATCAATGAATATTGTAAATGCACAAACAGTAATATCTCCACATTGCAAGGTGCAATTCTGAAATTCTTTGCTTTTTCCTGTTAATCCTAGCATGATAAAGAAGATTCAAAGAGAGTGAGATGCCAGCTCCTTTCATTCAGTCAGTAGCTTCAAACATTTCTGGTATATGAAAAACATGTTTTTCAATGGCAAAAATCAATGAATATTGTAAATGCACAAACAGTAATATCTCCACATTGCAAGGTGCAATTCTGAAATTTTTTGCATTTTCCTGCTAATCCTAGCATGATAAAGAAGATTCAAAGAGAGTGAGATGCCAGCTCCTTTCATTCAGTCAGTAGCTTCAAACATTTCTGGTATATGAAAAACATGTTTTTCAATGGCAAAAATCAATGAATATTGTAAATGCACAAACAGTAATATCTCCACATTGCACGGTGCAATTCTGAAATTTTTAGCTTTTTCCTGTTAATCCTAGCATGATAAAGAAGATTCAAAGAGAGTGAGATGCCAGCTCCTTTCATTCAGTCAGTAGCTTCAAACATTTCTGGTATATGAAAAACATGTTTTTCAATGGCAAAAATCAATGAATATTGTAAATGCACAAACAGTAATATCTCCACATTGCAAGGTGCAATTCTGAAATTTTTTGCTTTTTCCTGCTAATCCTAGCATGATAAAGAAGATTCAAAGAGAGTGAGATGCCAGCTCCTTTCATTCAGTCAGTAGCTTCAAACATTTCTGGTATATGAAAAACATGTTTTTCAATGGCAAAAATCAATGAATATTGTAAATGCACAAACAGTAATATCTCCACATTGCACGGTGCAATTCTGAAATTTTTAGCTTTTTCCTGTTAATCCTAGCATGATAAAGAAGATTCAAAGAGAGTGAGATGCCAGCTCCTTTCATTCAGTCAGTAGCTTCAAACATTTCTGGTATATGAAAAACATGTTTTTCAATGGCAAAAATCAATGAATATTGTAAATGCACAAACAGTAATATCTCCACATTGCAAGGTGCAATTCTGAAATTTTTTGCTTTTTCCTGCTAATCCTAGCATGATAAAGAAGATTCAAAGAGAGTGAGATGCCAGCTCCTTTCATTCAGTCAGTAGCTTCAAACATTTCTGGTATATGAATAACATGATGTTTTTCAATGGCAAAAATCAATGAATATTGTAAATGCACAAACAGTAATTTCTCCGCATTGCAAGGTGCAATTCTGAAATTTTTGCTTTTTCCTGCTCCTCTTAGCATGATAAAGAAGATTCAAAGAGAGTGAGATGCCAGCTCCTTTCATTCAGTCAGTAGCTTCAATCATTTCTCGACGTTTTTCAATGGCAAAAATCAATGAATATTGTAAATGCACAAACAGTAATTTCTCCACATTGCAAGGTGCAATTCTGAAATTTTTTGCTTTTTCCTGCTCCTCTTAGCATGATAAAGAAGATTCAAAGAGAGTGAGATGCCAGCTCCTTTCATTCAGTCAGTAGCTTCAATCATTTCTGGACGTTTTTCAATGGCAAAAATCAATGAATATTGTAAATGCACAAACAGTAATTTCTCCGCATTGCAAGGTGCAATTCTGAAATTTTTTGCTTTTTCCTGCTCCTCTTAGTATGATAAAGAAGATTCAAAGAGAGTGAGATGCCAGCTCCTTTCATTCAGTCAGTAGCTTCAAACATTTCTGGTATATGAATAACATGATGTTTTTCAATGGCAAAAATCAATGAATATTGTAAATGCACAAACAGTAATTTCTCCGCATTGCAAGGTGCAATTCTGAAATTTTTTGCTTTTTCCTGCTCCTCTTAGCATGATAAAGAAGATTCAAAGAGAGTGAGATGCCAGCTCCTTTCATTCAGTCAGTAGCTTCAATCATTTCTGGTATAAGAATAACATGATGTTTTTCAATGGCAAAAATTAATGAATATTGTAAATGCACAAACAGTAATATCTCCACATTGCAAGGTGCAATTCTGAAATTTTTTGCTTTTTCCTGCTAATCCTAGCATGATAAAGAAGATTCAAAGAGAGTGAGATGCCAGCTCCTTTCATTCAGTCAGTAGCTTCAAACATTTCTGGTATATGAAAAACATGTTTTTCAATGGCAAAAATCAATGAATATTGTAAATGCACAAACAGTAATATCTCCACATTGCAAGGTGCAATTCTGAAATTTTTTGCTTTTTCCTGCTAATCCTAGCATGATAAAGATTCAAAGAGAGTGAGATGCCAGCTCCTTTCATTCAGTCAGTAGCTTCAAACATTTCTGGTATATGAAAAACGTTTTTCAATGGCAAAAATCAATGAATATTGTAAATGCACAAACAGTAATATCTCCACATTGCACGGTGCAATTCTGAAATTTTTAGCTTTTTCCTGTTAATCCTAGCATGATAAAGAAGATTCAAAGAGAGTGAGATGCCAGCTCCTTTCATTCAGTCAGTAGCTTCAAACATTTCTGGTATATGAAAAACATGTTTTTCAATGGCAAAAATCAATGAATATTGTAAATGCACAAACAGTAATATCTCCACATTGCACGGTGCAATTATGAAATTTTTAGCTTTTTCCTGTTAATCCTAGCATGATAAAGAAGATTCAAAGAGAGTGAGATGCCAGCTCCTTTCATTCAGTCAGTAGCTTCAAACATTTCTGGTATATGAAAAACATGTTTTTCAATGGCAAAAATCAATGAATATTGTAAATGCACAAACAGTAATATCTCCACATTGCAAGGTGCAATTCTGAAATTTTTTGTTTTTTCCTGCTAATCCTAGCATGACAAAGAAGATTCAAAGAGAGTGAGATGCCAGCTCCTTTCATTCAGTCAGTAGCTTCAAACATTTCTGGTATATGAAAAACGTTTTTCAATGGCAAAAATCAATGAATATTGTAAATGCACAAACAGTAATATCTCAACATTGCACGGTGCAATTCTGAAATTTTTAGCTTTTTCCTGTTAATCCTAGCATGATAAAGAAGATTCAAAGAGAGTGAGATGCCAGCTCCTTTCATTCAGTCAGTAGCTTCAAACATTTCTGGTATATGAAAAACATGTTTTTCAATGGCAAAAATCAATGAATATTGTAAATGCACAAACAGTAATATCTCCACATTGCAAGGTGCAATTCTGAAATTTTTTGCTTTTTCCTGTTAATCCTAGCATGATAAAGAAGATTCAAAGAGAGTGAGATGCCAGCTCCTTTCATTCAGTGAGTAGCTTCAAACATTTCTGGTATATGAAAAACATGTTTTTCAATGGCAAAAATCAATGAATATTGTAAATGCACAAACAGTAATATCTCCACATTGCAAGGTGCAATTCTGAAATTTTTTGCTTTTTCCTGCTAATCCTAGCATGATAAAGAAGATTCAAAGAGAGTGAGATGCCAGCTCCTTTCATTCAGTCAGTAGCTTCAAACATTTCTGGTATATGAAAAACATGTTTTTCAATGGCAAAAATCAATGAATATTGTAAATGCACAAACAGTAATATCTCCACATTGCACGGTGCAATTCTGAAATTTTTAGCTTTTTCCTGTTAATCCTAGCATGATAAAGAAGATTCAAAGAGAGTGAGATGCCAGCTCCTTTCATTCAGTCAGTAGCTTCAAACATTTATGGTATATGAAAAACATGTTTTTCAATGGCAAAAATCAATGAATATTGTAAATGCACAAACAGTAATATCCACATTGCAAGGTGCAATTCTGAAATTTTTTGCTTTTTCCTGCTAATCCTAGCATGATAAAGAAGATTCAAAGAGAGTGAGATGCCAGCTCCTTTCATTCAGTCAGTAGCTTCAAACATTTCTGGTATATGAAAAACATGTTTTTCAATGGCAAAAATCAATGAATATTGTAAATGCACAAACAGTAATATCTCCACATTGCACGGTGCAATTCTGAAATTTTTAGCTTTTTCCTGTTAATCCTAGCATGATAAAGAAGATTCAAAGAGAGTGAGATGCCAGCTCCTTTCATTCAGTCAGTAGCTTCAAACATTTCTGGTATATGAAAAACATGTTTTTCAATGGCAAAAATCAATGAATATTGTAAATGCACAAACAGTAATATCTCCACATTGCAAGGTGCAATTCTGAAATTCTTTGCTTTTTCCTGTTAATCCTAGCATGATAAAGAAGATTCAAAGAGAGTGAGATGCCAGCTCCTTTCATTCAGTCAGTAGCTTCAAACATTTCTGGTATATGAAAAACATGTTTTTCAATGGCAAAAATCAATGAATATTGTAAATGCACAAACAGTAATATCTCCACATTGCAAGGTGCAATTCTGAAATGTTTTGCTTTTTCCTGCTAATCCTAGCATGATAAAGAAGATTCAAAGAGAGTGAGATGCCAGCTCCTTTCATTCAGTCAGTAGCTTCAAACATTTCTGGTATATGAAAAACATGTTTTTCAATGGCAAAAATCAATGAATATTGTAAATGCACAAACAGTAATATCTCCACATTGCACGGTGCAATTCTGAAATTTTTAGCTTTTTCCTGTTAATCCTAGCATGATAAAGAAGATTCAAAGAGAGTGAGATGCCAGCTCCTTTCATTCAGTCAGTAGCTTCAAACATTTCTGGTATATGAAAAACATGTTTTTCAATGGCAAAAATCAATGAATATTGTAAATGCACAAACAGTAATATCTCCACATTGCAAGGTGCAATTCTGAAATTTTTTGCTTTTTCCTGCTAATCCTAGCATGATAAAGAAGATTCAAAGAGAGTGAGATGCCAGCTCCTTTCATTCAGTCAGTAGCTTCAAACATTTCTGGTATATGAAAAACATGTTTTTCAATGGCAAAAATCAATGAATATTGTAAATGCACAAACAGTAATATCTCCACATTGCACGGTGCAATTCTGAAATTTTTAGCTTTTTCCTGTTAATCCTAGCATGATAAAGAAGATTCAAAGAGAGTGAGATGCCAGCTCCTTTCATTCAGTCAGTAGCTTCAAACATTTCTGGTATATGAAAAACATGTTTTTCAATGGCAAAAATCAATGAATATTGTAAATGCACAAACAGTAATATCTCCACATTGCAAGGTGCAATTCTGAAATTTTTTGCTTTTTCCTGCTAATCCTAGCATGATAAAGAAGATTCAAAGAGAGTGAGATGCCAGCTCCTTTCATTCAGTCAGTAGCTTCAAACATTTCTGGTATATGAATAACATGATGTTTTTCAATGGCAAAAATCAATGAATATTGTAAATGCACAAACAGTAATTTCTCCGCATTGCAAGGTGCAATTCTGAAATTTTTGCTTTTTCCTGCTCCTCTTAGCATGATAAAGAAGATTCAAAGAGAGTGAGATGCCAGCTCCTTTCATTCAGTCAGTAGCTTCAATCATTTCTGGACGTTTTTCAATGGCAAAAATCAATGAATATTGTAAATGCACAAACAGTAATTTCTCCGCATTGCAAGGTGCAATTCTGAAATTTTTTGCTTTTTCCTGCTCCTCTTAGCATGATAAAGAAGATTCAAAGAGAGTGAGATGCCAGCTCCTTTCATTCAGTCAGTAGCTTCAATCATTTCTGGACGTTTTTCAATGGCAAAAATCAATGAATATTGTAAATGCACAAACAGTAATTTCTCCGCATTGCAAGGTGCAATTCTGAAATTTTTTGCTTTTTCCTGCTCCTCTTAGTATGATAAAGAAGATTCAAAGAGAGTGAGATGCCAGCTCCTTTCATTCAGTCAGTAGCTTCAAACATTTCTGGTATATGAATAACATGATGTTTTTCAATGGCAAAAATCAATGAATATTGTAAATGCACAAACAGTAATTTCTCCGCATTGCAAGGTGCAATTCTGAAATTTTTTGCTTTTTCCTGCTCCTCTTAGCATGATAAAGAAGATTCAAAGAGAGTGAGATGCCAGCTCCTTTCATTCAGTCAGTAGCTTCAATCATTTCTGGTATATGAATAACATGATGTTTTTCAATGGCAAAAATTAATGAATATTGTAAATGCACAAACAGTAATATCTCCGCATTGCAAGGTGCAATTCTGAAATTTTTTGCTTTTTCCTGCTCCTCTTAGCATGATAAAGAAGATTCAAAGAGAGTGAGATGCCAGCTCCTTTCATTCAGTCAGTAGCTTCAATCATTTCTGGACGTTTTTCAATGGCAAAAATCAATGAATATTGTAAATGCACAAACAGTAATTTCTCCGCATTGAAGGTGCAATTCTGAAATTTTTTGCTTTTTCCTGCTCCTCTTAGCATGATAAAGAAGATTCAAAGAGAGTGAGATGCCAGCTCCTTTCATTCAGTCAGTAGCTTCAAACATTTCTGGTATATGAATAACATGATGTTTTTCAATGGCAAAAATCAATGAATATTGTAAATGCACAAACAGTAATTTCTCCGCATTGCAAGGTGCAATTCTGAAATTTTTTGCTTTTTCCTGCTCCTCTTAGCATGATAAAGAAGATTCAAAGAGAGTGAGATGAGAGCTCCTTTCATTCAGTCAGTAGCTTCAATCATTTCTGGACGTTTTTCAATGGCAAAAATCAATGAATATTGTAAATGCACAAACAGTAATTTCTCCGCATTGCAAGGTGCAATTCTGAAATGTTTTGCTTTTTCCTGCTCCTCTTAGCATGATAAAGAAGATTCAGAGAGTGAGATGCCAGCTCCTTTCATTCAGTCAGTAGCTTCAATCATTTCTGGACGTTTTTCAATGGCAAAAATCAATGAATATTGTAAATGCACAAACAGTAATTTCTCCGCATTGCAAGGTGCAATTCTGAAATTTTTTGCTTTTTCCTGCTCCTCTTAGCATGATAAAGAAGATTCAAAGAGAGTGATATGCCAGCTCCTTTCATTCAGTCAGTAGCTTCAATCATTTCTGGTATATGAATAACATGATGTTTTTCAATGGCAAAAATCAATGAATATTGTAAATGCACAAACAGTAATTTCTCCGCATTGCAAGGTGCAATTCTGAAATTTTTTGCTTTTTCCTGCTCCTCTTAGCATGATAAAGAAGATTCAAAGAGAGTGAGATGCCAGCTCCTTTCATTCAGTCAGTAGCTTCAATCATTTCTGGACGTTTTTCAATGGCAAAAATCAATGAATATTGTAAATGCACAAACAGTAATTTCTCCGCATTGCAAGGTGCAATTCTGAAATTTTTTGCTTTTTCCTGCTCCTCTTAGTATGATAAAGAAGATTCAAAGAGAGTGAGATGCCAGCTCCTTTCATTCAGTCAGTAGCTTCAAACATTTCTGGTATATGAATAACATGATGTTTTTCAATGGCAAAAATCAATGAATATTGTAAATGCACAAACAGTAATTTCTCCGCATTGCAAGGTGCAATTCTGAAATTTTTTGCTTTTTCCTGCTAATCCTAGCATGATAAAGAAGATTCAAAGAGAGTGAGATGCCAGCTCCTTTCATTCAGTCAGTAGCTTCAAACATTTCTGGTATATGAAAAACATGTTTTTCAATGGCAAAAATCAATGAATATTGTAAATGCACAAACAGTAATATCTCCACATTGCACGGTGCAATTCTGAAATTTTTAGCTTTTTCCTGTTAATCCTAGCATGATAAAGAAGATTCAAAGAGAGTGAGATGCCAGCTCCTTTCATTCAGTCAGTAGCTTCAAACATTTCTGGTATATGAAAAACATGTTTTTCAATGGCAAAAATCAATGAATATTGTAAATGCACAAACAGTAATATCTCCACATTGCAAGGTGCAATTCTGAAATTTTTTGCTTTTTCCTGCTAATCCTAGCATGATAAAGAAGATTCAAAGAGAGTGAGATGCCAGCTCCTTTCATTCAGTCAGTAGCTTCAAACATTTCTGGTATATGAATAACATGATGTTTTTCAATGGCAAAAATCAATGAATATTGTAAATGCACAAACAGTAATTTCTCCGCATTGCAAGGTGCAATTCTGAAATTTTTGCTTTTTCCTGCTCCTCTTAGCATGATAAAGAAGATTCAAAGAGAGTGAGATGCCAGCTCCTTTCATTCAGTCAGTAGCTTCAATCATTTCTGGACGTTTTTCAATGGCAAAAATCAATGAATATTGTAAATGCACAAACAGTAATTTCTCCGCATTGCAAGGTGCAATTCTGAAATTTTTTGCTTTTTCCTGCTCCTCTTAGCATGATAAAGAAGATTCAAAGAGAGTGAGATGCCAGCTCCTTTCATTCAGTCAGTAGCTTCAATCATTTCTGGACGTTTTTCAATGGCAAAAATCAATGAATATTGTAAATGCACAAACAGTAATTTCTCCGCATTGCAAGGTGCAATTCTGAAATTTTTTGCTTTTTCCTGCTCCTCTTAGTATGATAAAGAAGATTCAAAGAGAGTGAGATGCCAGCTCCTTTCATTCAGTCAGTAGCTTCAAACATTTCTGGTATATGAATAACATGATGTTTTTCAATGGCAAAAATCAATGAATATTGTAAATGCACAAACAGTAATTTCTCCGCATTGCAAGGTGCAATTCTGAAATTTTTTGCTTTTTCCTGCTCCTCTTAGCATGATAAAGAAGATTCAAAGAGAGTGAGATGCCAGCTCCTTTCATTCAGTCAGTAGCTTCAATCATTTCTGGTATATGAATAACATGATGTTTTTCAATGGCAAAAATTAATGAATATTGTAAATGCACAAACAGTAATATCTCCGCATTGCAAGGTGCAATTCTGAAATTTTTTGCTTTTTCCTGCTCCTCTTAGCATGATAAAGAAGATTCAAAGAGAGTGAGATGCCAGCTCCTTTCATTCAGTCAGTAGCTTCAATCATTTCTGGACGTTTTTCAATGGCAAAAATCAATGAATATTGTAAATGCACAAACAGTAATTTCTCCGCATTGAAGGTGCAATTCTGAAATTTTTTGCTTTTTCCTGCTCCTCTTAGCATGATAAAGAAGATTCAAAGAGAGTGAGATGCCAGCTCCTTTCATTCAGTCAGTAGCTTCAAACATTTCCGGTATATGAATAACATGATGTTTTTCAATGGCAAAAATCAATGAATATTGTAAATGCACAAACAGTAATTTCTCCGCATTGCAAGGTGCAATTCTGAAATTTTTTGCTTTTTCCTGCTCCTCTTAGCATGATAAAGAAGATTCAAAGAGAGTGAGATGAGAGCTCCTTTCATTCAGTCAGTAGCTTCAATCATTTCTGGACGTTTTTCAATGGCAAAAATCAATGAATATTGTAAATGCACAAACAGTAATTTCTCCGCATTGCAAGGTGCAATTCTGAAATGTTTTGCTTTTTCCTGCTCCTCTTAGCATGATAAAGAAGATTCAGAGAGTGAGATGCCAGCTCCTTTCATTCAGTCAGTAGCTTCAATCATTTCTGGACGTTTTTCAATGGCAAAAATCAATGAATATTGTAAATGCACAAACAGTAATTTCTCCGCATTGCAAGGTGCAATTCTGAAATTTTTTGCTTTTTCCTGCTCCTCTTAGCATGATAAAGAAGATTCAAAGAGAGTGATATGCCAGCTCCTTTCATTCAGTCAGTAGCTTCAATCATTTCTGGTATATGAATAACATGATGTTTTTCAATGGCAAAAATCAATGAATATTGTAAATGCACAAACAGTAATTTCTCCGCATTGCAAGGTGCAATTCTGAAATTTTTTGCTTTTTCCTGCTCCTCTTAGCATGATAAAGAAGATTCAAAGAGAGTGAGATGCCAGCTCCTTTCATTCAGTCAGTAGCTTCAATCATTTCTGGACGTTTTTCAATGGCAAAAATCAATGAATATTGTAAATGCACAAACAGTAATTTCTCCGCATTGCAAGGTGCAATTCTGAAATTTTTTGCTTTTTCCTGCTCCTCTTAGTATGATAAAGAAGATTCAAAGAGAGTGAGATGCCAGCTCCTTTCATTCAGTCAGTAGCTTCAAACATTTCTGGTATATGAATAACATGATGTTTTTCAATGGCAAAAATCAATGAATATTGTAAATGCACAAACAGTAATTTCTCCGCATTGCAAGGTGCAATTCTGAAATTTTTTGCTTTTTCCTGCTCCTCTTAGCATGATAAAGAAGATTCAAAGAGAGTGAGATGCCAGCTCCTTTCATTCAGTCAGTAGCTTCAATCATTTCTGGTATATGAATAACATGATGTTTTTCAATGGCAAAAATTAATGAATATTGTAAATGCACAAACAGTAATATCTCCGCATTGCAAGGTGCAATTCTGAAATTTTTTGCTTTTTCCTGCTCCTCTTAGCATGATAAAGAAGATTCAAAGAGAGTGAGATGCCAGCTCCTTTCATTCAGTCAGTAGCTTCAATCATTTCTGGACGTTTTTCAATGGCAAAAATCAATGAATATTGTAAATGCACAAACAGTAATTTCTCCGCATTGAAGGTGCAATTCTGAAATTTTTTGCTTTTTCCTGCTCCTCTTAGCATGATAAAGAAGATTCAAAGAGAGTGAGATGCCAGCTCCTTTCATTCAGTCAGTAGCTTCAAACATTTCTGGTATATGAATAACATGATGTTTTTCAATGGCAAAAATCAATGAATATTGTAAATGCACAAACAGTAATTTCTCCGCATTGCAAGGTGCAATTCTGAAATTTTTTGCTTTTTCCTGCTCCTCTTAGCATGATAAAGAAGATTCAAAGAGAGTGAGATGAGAGCTCCTTTCATTCAGTCAGTAGCTTCAATCATTTCTGGACGTTTTTCAATGGCAAAAATCAATGAATATTGTAAATGCACAAACAGTAATTTCTCCGCATTGCAAGGTGCAATTCTGAAATGTTTTGCTTTTTCCTGCTCCTCTTAGCATGATAAAGAAGATTCAGAGAGTGAGATGCCAGCTCCTTTCATTCAGTCAGTAGCTTCAATCATTTCTGGACGTTTTTCAATGGCAAAAATCAATGAATATTGTAAATGCACAAACAGTAATTTCTCCGCATTGCAAGGTGCAATTCTGAAATTTTTTGCTTTTTCCTGCTCCTCTTAGCATGATAAAGAAGATTCAAAGAGAGTGATATGCCAGCTCCTTTCATTCAGTCAGTAGCTTCAATCATTTCTGGTATATGAATAACATGATGTTTTTCAATGGCAAAAATCAATGAATATTGTAAATGCACAAACAGTAATTTCTCCGCATTGCAAGGTGCAATTCTGAAATTTTTTGCTTTTTCCTGCTCCTCTTAGCATGATAAAGAAGATTCAAAGAGAGTGAGATGCCAGCTCCTTTCATTCAGTCAGTAGCTTCAATCATTTCTGAACGTTTTTCAATGGCAAAAATCAATGAATATTGTAAATGCACAAACAGTAATTTCTCCGCATTGCAAGGTGCAATTCTGAAATTTTTTGCTTTTTCCTGCTCCTCTTAGCATGGTAAAGAAGACTCAAAGAGAGTGAGATGCCAGCTCCTTTCATTCAGTCAGTAGCTTCAATCATTTCTGGACGTTTTTCAACGGCAAAAATCAATGAATATTGTAGATGCACAAACAGTAATTTCTCCGCATTGCAAGGTGCAATTCTGAAATTTTTTGCTTTTTCCTGCTCCTCTTAGCATGATAAAGAAGATTCAAAGAGACTGAGATGCCAGCTCCTTTCATTCAGTCAGTAGCTTCAATCATTTCTGGACGTTTTTCAATGGCAAAAATCAATGAATATTGTAAATGCACAAACAGTAATTTCTCCGCATTGCAAGGTGCAATTCTGAAATTTTTTGCTTTTTCCTGCTCCTCTTAGCATGATAAAGAAGATTCAAAGAGAGTGAGATGCCAGCTCCTTTCATTCAGTCAGTAGCTTCAATCATTTCTGGATGTTTTTCAATGGCAAAAATCAATGAATATTGTAAATGCACAAACAGTAATTTCTCCGCATTGCAAGGTGCAATTCTGAAATTTTTTGCTTTTTCCTGCTCCTCTTAGCATGATAAAGAAGATTCAAAGAGAGTGAGATGCCAGCTCCTTTCATTCAGTCAGTAGCTTCAAACATTTCTGGTATATGAAAAACATGTTTTTCAATGGCAAAAATCAATGAATATTGTAAATGCACAAACAGTAATATCTCCACATTGCACGGTGCAATTCTGAAATTTTTAGCTTTTTCCTGTTAATCCTAGCATGATAAAGAAGATTCAAAGAGAGTGAGATGCCAGCTCCTTTCATTCAGTCAGTAGCTTCAAACATTTCTGGTATATGAAAAACATGTTTTTCAATGGCAAAAATCAATGAATATTGTAAATGCACAAACAGTAATATCTCCACATTGCAAGGTGCAATTCTGAAATTTTTTGCTTTTTCCTGCTAATCCTAGCATGATAAAGAAGATTCAAAGAGAGTGAGATGCCAGCTCCTTTCATTCAGTCAGTAGCTTCAAACATTTCTGGTATATGAAAAACATGTTTTTCAATGGCAAAAATCAATGAATATTGTAAATGCACAAACAGTAATATCTCCACATTGCACGGTGCAATTCTGAAATTTTTAGCTTTTTCCTGTTAATCCTAGCATGATAAAGAAGATTCAAAGAGAGTGAGATGCCAGCTCCTTTCATTCAGTCAGTAGCTTCAAACATTTCTGGTATATGAAAAACATGTTTTTCAATGGCAAAAATCAATGAATATTGTAAATGCACAAACAGTAATATCTCCACATTGCAAGGTGCAATTCTGAAATTTTTTGCTTTTTCCTGCTAATCCTAGCATGATAAAGAAGATTCAAAGAGAGTGAGATGCCAGCTCCTTTCATTCAGTCAGTAGCTTCAAACATTTCTGGTATATGAAAAACATGTTTTTCAATGGCAAAAATCAATGAATATTGTAAATGCACAAACAGTAATATCTCCACATTGCACGGTGCAATTATGAAATTTTTAGCTTTTTCCTGTTAATCCTAGCATGATAAAGAAGATTCAAAGAGAGTGAGATGCCAGCTCCTTTCATTCAGTCAGTAGCTTCAAACATTTCTGGTATATGAAAAACATGTTTTTCAATGGCAAAAATCAATGAATATTGTAAATGCACAAACAGTAATAACTCCACATTGCAAGGTGCAATTCTGAAATTTTTTGCTTTTTCCTGCTAATCCTAGCATGATAAAGAAGATTCAAAGAGAGTGAGATGCCAGCTCCTTTCATTCAGTCAGTAGCTTCAAACATTTCTGGTATATGAAAAACATGTTTTTCAATGGCAAAAATCAATGAATATTGTAAATGCACAAACAGTAATATCTCAACATTGCACGGTGCAATTCTGAAATTTTTAGCTTTTTCCTGTTAATCCTAGCATGATAAAGAAGATTCAAAGAGAGTGAGATGCCAGCTCCTTTCATTCAGTCAGTAGCTTCAAACATTTCTGGTATATGAAAAACGTTTTTCAATGGCAAAAATCAATGAATATTGTAAATGCACAAACAGTAATATCTCCACATTGCAAGGTGCAATTCTGAAATTTTTTGCTTTTTCCTGTTAATCCTAGCATGATAAAGAAGATTCAAAGAGAGTGAGATGCCAGCTCCTTTCATTCAGTCAGTAGCTTCAAACATTTCTGGTATATGAAAAACATGTTTTTCAATGGCAAAAATCAATGAATATTGTAAATGCACAAACAGTAATATCTCCACATTGCAAGGTGCAATTCTGAAATTTTTTGCTTTTTCCTGCTCCTCTTAGCATGATAAAGAAGATTCAAAGAGAGTGAGATGCCAGCTCCTTTCATTCAGTCAGTAGCTTCAATCATTTCTGGACGTTTTTCAATGGCAAAAATCAATGAATATTGTAAATGCACAAACAGTAATTTCTCCGCATTGCAAGGTGCAATTCTGAAATTTTTTGCTTTTTCCTGCTCCTCTTAGCATGGTAAAGAAGACTCAAAGAGAGTGAGATGCCAGCTCCTTTCATTCAGTCAGTAGCTTCAATCATTTCTGGACGTTTTTCAACGGCAAAAATCAATGAATATTGTAGATGCACAAACAGTAATTTCTCCGCATTGCAAGGTGCAATTCTGAAATTTTTTGCTTTTTCCTGCTCCTCTTAGCATGATAAAGAAGATTCAAAGAGACTGAGATGCCAGCTCCTTTCATTCAGTCAGTAGCTTCAATCATTTCTGGACGTTTTTCAATGGCAAAAATCAATGAATATTGTAAATGCACAAACAGTAATATCTCCACATTGCACGGTGCAATTCTGAAATTTTTAGCTTTTTCCTGTTAATCCTAGCATGATAAAGAAGATTCAAAGAGAGTGAGATGCCAGCTCCTTTCATTCAGTCAGTAGCTTCAAACATTTCTGGTATATGAAAAACATGTTTTTCAATGGCAAAAATCAATGAATATTGTAAATGCACAAACAGTAATATCTCCACATTGCAAGGTGCAATTCTGAAATTTTTTGCTTTTTCCTGCTAATCCTAGCATGATAAAGAAGATTCAAAGAGAGTGAGATGCCAGCTCCTTTCATTCAGTCAGTAGCTTCAAACATTTCTGGTATATGAATAACATGATGTTTTTCAATGGCAAAAATCAATGAATATTGTAAATGCACAAACAGTAATTTCTCCGCATTGCAAGGTGCAATTCTGAAATTTTTGCTTTTTCCTGCTCCTCTTAGCATGATAAAGAAGATTCAGAGAGTGAGATGCCAGCTCCTTTCATTCAGTCAGTAGCTTCAATCATTTCTGGACGTTTTTCAATGGCAAAAATCAATGAATATTGTAAATGCACAAACAGTAATTTCTCCGCATTGCAAGGTGCAATTCTGAAATTTTTTGCTTTTTCCTGCTCCTCTTAGCATGATAAAGAAGATTCAAAGAGAGTGATATGCCAGGTCCTTTCATTCAGTCAGTAGCTTCAATCATTTCTGGTATATGAATAACATGATGTTTTTCAATGGCAAAAATCAATGAATATTGTAAATGCACAAACAGTAATTTCTCCGCATTGCAAGGTGCAATTCTGAAATTTTTTGCTTTTTCCTGCTCCTCTTAGCATGATAAAGAAGATTCAAAGAGAGTGAGATGCCAGCTCCTTTCATTCAGTCAGTAGCTTCAATCATTTCTGGACGTTTTTCAATGGCAAAAATCAATGAATATTGTAAATGCACAAACAGTAATTTCTCCGCATTGCAAGGTGCAATTCTGAAATTTTTTGCTTTTTCCTGCTCCTCTTAGCATGGTAAAGAAGACTCAAAGAGAGTGAGATGCCAGCTCCTTTCATTCAGTCAGTAGCTTCAATCATTTCTGGACGTTTTTCAACGGCAAAAATCAATGAATATTGTAGATGCACAAACAGTAATTTCTCCGCATTGCAAGGTGCAATTCTGAAATTTTTTGCTTTTTCCTGCTCCTCTTAGCATGATAAAGAAGATTCAAAGAGACTGAGATGCCAGCTCCTTTCATTCAGTCAGTAGCTTCAATCATTTCTGGACGTTTTTCAATGGCAAAAATCAATGAATATTGTAAATGCACAAACAGTAATTTCTCCGCATTGCAAGGTGCAATTCTGAAATTTTTTGCTTTTTCCTGCTCCTCTTAGCATGATAAAGAAGATTCAAAGAGAGTGAGATGCCAGCTCCTTTCATTCAGTCAGTAGCTTCAATCATTTCTGGATGTTTTTCAATGGCAAAAATCAATGAATATTGTAAATGCACAAACAGTAATTTCTCCGCATTGCAAGGTGCAATTCTGAAATTTTTTGCTTTTTCCTGCTCCTCTTAGTATGATAAAGAAGATTCAAAGAGAGTGAGATGCCAGCTCCTTTCATTCAGTCAGTAGCTTCAAACATTTCTGGTATATGAATAACATGATGTTTTTCAATGGCAAAAATCAATGAATATTGTAAATGCACAAACAGTAATTTCTCCGCATTGCAAGGTGCAATTCTGAAATTTTTTGCTTTTTCCTGCTCCTCTTAGCATGATAAAGAAGATTCAAAGAGAGTGAGATGCCAGCTCCTTTCATTCAGTCAGTAGCTTCAATCATTTCTGGTATATGAATAACATGATGTTTTTCAATGGCAAAAATTAATGAATATTGTAAATGCACAAACAGTAATATCTCCGCATTGCAAGGTGCAATTCTGAAATTTTTTGCTTTTTCCTGCTCCTCTTAGCATGATAAAGAAGATTCAAAGAGAGTGAGATGCCAGCTCCTTTCATTCAGTCAGTAGCTTCAATCATTTCTGGACGTTTTTCAATGGCAAAAATCAATGAATATTGTAAATGCACAAACAGTAATTTCTCCGCATTGAAGGTGCAATTCTGAAATTTTTTGCTTTTTCCTGCTCCTCTTAGCATGATAAAGAAGATTCAAAGAGAGTGAGATGCCAGCTCCTTTCATTCAGTCAGTAGCTTCAAACATTTCTGGTATATGAATAACATGATGTTTTTCAATGGCAAAAATCAATGAATATTGTAAATGCACAAACAGTAATTTCTCCGCATTGCAAGGTGCAATTCTGAAATTTTTTGCTTTTTCCTGCTCCTCTTAGCATGATAAAGAAGATTCAAAGAGAGTGAGATGAGAGCTCCTTTCATTCAGTCAGTAGCTTCAATCATTTCTGGACGTTTTTCAATGGCAAAAATCAATGAATATTGTAAATGCACAAACAGTAATTTCTCCGCATTGCAAGGTGCAATTCTGAAATGTTTTGCTTTTTCCTGCTCCTCTTAGCATGATAAAGAAGATTCAGAGAGTGAGATGCCAGCTCCTTTCATTCAGTCAGTAGCTTCAATCATTTCTGGACGTTTTTCAATGGCAAAAATCAATGAATATTGTAAATGCACAAACAGTAATTTCTCCGCATTGCAAGGTGCAATTCTGAAATTTTTTGCTTTTTCCTGCTCCTCTTAGCATGATAAAGAAGATTCAAAGAGAGTGATATGCCAGCTCCTTTCATTCAGTCAGTAGCTTCAATCATTTCTGGTATATGAATAACATGATGTTTTTCAATGGCAAAAATCAATGAATATTGTAAATGCACAAACAGTAATTTCTCCGCATTGCAAGGTGCAATTCTGAAATTTTTTGCTTTTTCCTGCTCCTCTTAGCATGATAAAGAAGATTCAAAGAGAGTGAGATGCCAGCTCCTTTCATTCAGTCAGTAGCTTCAATCATTTCTGGACGTTTTTCAATGGCAAAAATCAATGAATATTGTAAATGCACAAACAGTAATTTCTCCGCATTGCAAGGTGCAATTCTGAAATTTTTTGCTTTTTCCTGCTCCTCTTAGTATGATAAAGAAGATTCAAAGAGAGTGAGATGCCAGCTCCTTTCATTCAGTCAGTAGCTTCAAACATTTCTGGTATATGAATAACATGATGTTTTTCAATGGCAAAAATCAATGAATATTGTAAATGCACAAACAGTAATTTCTCCGCATTGCAAGGTGCAATTCTGAAATTTTTTGCTTTTTCCTGCTAATCCTAGCATGATAAAGAAGATTCAAAGAGAGTGAGATGCCAGCTCCTTTCATTCAGTCAGTAGCTTCAAACATTTCTGGTATATGAAAAACATGTTTTTCAATGGCAAAAATCAATGAATATTGTAAATGCACAAACAGTAATATCTCCACATTGCACGGTGCAATTCTGAAATTTTTAGCTTTTTCCTGTTAATCCTAGCATGATAAAGAAGATTCAAAGAGAGTGAGATGTCAGCTCCTTTCATTCAGTCAGTAGCTTCAAACATTTCTGGTATATGAAAAACATGTTTTTCAATGGCAAAAATCAATGAATATTGTAAATGCACAAACAGTAATATCTCCACATTGCAAGGTGCAATTCTGAAATTTTTTGCTTTTTCCTGCTAATCCTAGCATGATAAAGATTCAAAGAGAGTGAGATGCCAGCTCCTTTCATTCAGTCAGTAGCTTCAAACATTTCTGGTATATGAAAAACATGTTTTTCAATGGCAAAAATCAATGAATATTGTAAATGCACAAACAGTAATATCTCCACATTGCACGGTGCAATTCTGAAATTTTTAGCTTTTTCCTGTTAATCCTAGCATGATAAAGAAGATTCAAAGAGAGTGAGATGCCAGCTCCTTTCATTCAGTCAGTAGCTTCAAACATTTCTGGTATATGAAAAACATGTTTTTCAATGGCAAAAATCAATGAATATTGTAAATGCACAAACAGTAATATCTCCACATTGCACGGTGCAATTATGAAATTTTTAGCTTTTTCCTGTTAATCCTAGCATGATAAAGAAGATTCAAAGAGAGTGAGATGCCAGCTCCTTTCATTCAGTCAGTAGCTTCAAACATTTCTGGTATATGAAAAACATGTTTTTCAATGGCAAAAATCAATGAATATTGTAAATGCACAAACAGTAATATCTCCACATTGCAAGGTGCAATTCTGAAATTTTTTGCTTTTTCCTGCTAATCCTAGCATGACAAAGAAGATTCAAAGAGAGTGAGATGCCAGCTCCTTTCATTCAGTCAGTAGCTTCAAACATTTCTGGTATATGAAAAACGTTTTTCAATGGCAAAAATCAATGAATATTGTAAATGCACAAACAGTAATATCTCAACATTGCACGGTGCAATTCTGAAATTTTTAGCTTTTTCCTGTTAATCCTAGCATGATAAAGAAGATTCAAAGAGAGTGAGATGCCAGCTCCTTTCATTCAGTCAGTAGCTTCAAACATTTCTGGTATATGAAAAACATGTTTTTCAATGGCAAAAATCAATGAATATTGTAAATGCACAAACAGTAATATCTCCACATTGCAAGGTGCAATTCTGAAATTTTTTGCTTTTTCCTGTTAATCCTAGCATGATAAAGAAGATTCAAAGAGAGTGAGATGCCAGCTCCTTTCATTCAGTGAGTAGCTTCAAACATTTCTGGTATATGAAAAACATGTTTTTCAATGGCAAAAATCAATGAATATTGTAAATGCACAAACAGTAATATCTCCACATTGCAAGGTGCAATTCTGAAATTTTTTGCTTTTTCCTGCTAATCCTAGCATGATAAAGAAGATTCAAAGAGAGTGAGATGCCAGCTCCTTTCATTCAGTCAGTAGCTTCAAACATTTCTGGTATATGAAAAACATGTTTTTCAATGGCAAAAATCAATGAATATTGTAAATGCACAAACAGTAATATCTCCACATTGCACGGTGCAATTCTGAAATTTTTAGCTTTTTCCTGTTAATCCTAGCATGATAAAGAAGATTCAAAGAGAGTGAGATGCCAGCTCCTTTCATTCAGTCAGTAGCTTCAAACATTTATGGTATATGAAAAACATGTTTTTCAATGGCAAAAATCAATGAATATTGTAAATGCACAAACAGTAATATCCACATTGCAAGGTGCAATTCTGAAATTTTTTGCTTTTTCCTGCTAATCCTAGCATGATAAAGAAGATTCAAAGAGAGTGAGATGCCAGCTCCTTTCATTCAGTCAGTAGCTTCAAACATTTCTGGTATATGAAAAACATGTTTTTCAATGGCAAAAATCAATGAATATTGTAAATGCACAAACAGTAATATCTCCACATTGCACGGTGCAATTCTGAAATTTTTAGCTTTTTCCTGTTAATCCTAGCATGATAAAGAAGATTCAAAGAGAGTGAGATGCCAGCTCCTTTCATTCAGTCAGTAGCTTCAAACATTTCTGGTATATGAAAAACATGTTTTTCAATGGCAAAAATCAATGAATATTGTAAATGCACAAACAGTAATATCTCCACATTGCAAGGTGCAATTCTGAAATTCTTTGCTTTTTCCTGTTAATCCTAGCATGATAAAGAAGATTCAAAGAGAGTGAGATGCCAGCTCCTTTCATTCAGTCAGTAGCTTCAAACATTTCTGGTATATGAAAAACATGTTTTTCAATGGCAAAAATCAATGAATATTGTAAATGCACAAACAGTAATATCTCCACATTGCAAGGTGCAATTCTGAAATGTTTTGCTTTTTCCTGCTAATCCTAGCATGATAAAGAAGATTCAAAGAGAGTGAGATGCCAGCTCCTTTCATTCAGTCAGTAGCTTCAAACATTTCTGGTATATGAAAAACATGTTTTTCAATGGCAAAAATCAATGAATATTGTAAATGCACAAACAGTAATATCTCCACATTGCACGGTGCAATTCTGAAATTTTTAGCTTTTTCCTGTTAATCCTAGCATGATAAAGAAGATTCAAAGAGAGTGAGATGCCAGCTCCTTTCATTCAGTCAGTAGCTTCAAACATTTCTGGTATATGAAAAACATGTTTTTCAATGGCAAAAATCAATGAATATTGTAAATGCACAAACAGTAATATCTCCACATTGCAAGGTGCAATTCTGAAATTTTTTGCTTTTTCCTGCTAATCCTAGCATGATAAAGAAGATTCAAAGAGAGTGAGATGCCAGCTCCTTTCATTCAGTCAGTAGCTTCAAACATTTCTGGTATATGAAAAACATGTTTTTCAATGGCAAAAATCAATGAATATTGTAAATGCACAAACAGTAATATCTCCACATTGCACGGTGCAATTCTGAAATTTTTAGCTTTTTCCTGTTAATCCTAGCATGATAAAGAAGATTCAAAGAGAGTGAGATGCCAGCTCCTTTCATTCAGTCAGTAGCTTCAAACATTTCTGGTATATGAAAAACATGTTTTTCAATGGCAAAAATCAATGAATATTGTAAATGCACAAACAGTAATATCTCCACATTGCAAGGTGCAATTCTGAAATTTTTTGCTTTTTCCTGCTAATCCTAGCATGATAAAGAAGATTCAAAGAGAGTGAGATGCCAGCTCCTTTCATTCAGTCAGTAGCTTCAAACATTTCTGGTATATGAATAACATGATGTTTTTCAATGGCAAAAATCAATGAATATTGTAAATGCACAAACAGTAATTTCTCCGCATTGCAAGGTGCAATTCTGAAATTTTTGCTTTTTCCTGCTCCTCTTAGCATGATAAAGAAGATTCAAAGAGAGTGAGATGCCAGCTCCTTTCATTCAGTCAGTAGCTTCAATCATTTCTGGACGTTTTTCAATGGCAAAAATCAATGAATATTGTAAATGCACAAACAGTAATTTCTCCGCATTGCAAGGTGCAATTCTGAAATTTTTTGCTTTTTCCTGCTCCTCTTAGCATGATAAAGAAGATTCAAAGAGAGTGAGATGCCAGCTCCTTTCATTCAGTCAGTAGCTTCAATCATTTCTGGACGTTTTTCAATGGCAAAAATCAATGAATATTGTAAATGCACAAACAGTAATTTCTCCGCATTGCAAGGTGCAATTCTGAAATTTTTTGCTTTTTCCTGCTCCTCTTAGTATGATAAAGAAGATTCAAAGAGAGTGAGATGCCAGCTCCTTTCATTCAGTCAGTAGCTTCAAACATTTCTGGTATATGAATAACATGATGTTTTTCAATGGCAAAAATCAATGAATATTGTAAATGCACAAACAGTAATTTCTCCGCATTGCAAGGTGCAATTCTGAAATTTTTTGCTTTTTCCTGCTCCTCTTAGCATGATAAAGAAGATTCAAAGAGAGTGAGATGCCAGCTCCTTTCATTCAGTCAGTAGCTTCAATCATTTCTGGTATATGAATAACATGATGTTTTTCAATGGCAAAAATTAATGAATATTGTAAATGCACAAACAGTAATATCTCCGCATTGCAAGGTGCAATTCTGAAATTTTTTGCTTTTTCCTGCTCCTCTTAGCATGATAAAGAAGATTCAAAGAGAGTGAGATGCCAGCTCCTTTCATTCAGTCAGTAGCTTCAATCATTTCTGGACGTTTTTCAATGGCAAAAATCAATGAATATTGTAAATGCACAAACAGTAATTTCTCCGCATTGAAGGTGCAATTCTGAAATTTTTTGCTTTTTCCTGCTCCTCTTAGCATGATAAAGAAGATTCAAAGAGAGTGAGATGCCAGCTCCTTTCATTCAGTCAGTAGCTTCAAACATTTCTGGTATATGAATAACATGATGTTTTTCAATGGCAAAAATCAATGAATATTGTAAATGCACAAACAGTAATTTCTCCGCATTGCAAGGTGCAATTCTGAAATTTTTTGCTTTTTCCTGCTCCTCTTAGCATGATAAAGAAGATTCAAAGAGAGTGAGATGAGAGCTCCTTTCATTCAGTCAGTAGCTTCAATCATTTCTGGACGTTTTTCAATGGCAAAAATCAATGAATATTGTAAATGCACAAACAGTAATTTCTCCGCATTGCAAGGTGCAATTCTGAAATGTTTTGCTTTTTCCTGCTCCTCTTAGCATGATAAAGAAGATTCAGAGAGTGAGATGCCAGCTCCTTTCATTCAGTCAGTAGCTTCAATCATTTCTGGACGTTTTTCAATGGCAAAAATCAATGAATATTGTAAATGCACAAACAGTAATTTCTCCGCATTGCAAGGTGCAATTCTGAAATTTTTTGCTTTTTCCTGCTCCTCTTAGCATGATAAAGAAGATTCAAAGAGAGTGATATGCCAGCTCCTTTCATTCAGTCAGTAGCTTCAATCATTTCTGGTATATGAATAACATGATGTTTTTCAATGGCAAAAATCAATGAATATTGTAAATGCACAAACAGTAATTTCTCCGCATTGCAAGGTGCAATTCTGAAATTTTTTGCTTTTTCCTGCTCCTCTTAGCATGATAAAGAAGATTCAAAGAGAGTGAGATGCCAGCTCCTTTCATTCAGTCAGTAGCTTCAATCATTTCTGGACGTTTTTCAATGGCAAAAATCAATGAATATTGTAAATGCACAAACAGTAATTTCTCCGCATTGCAAGGTGCAATTCTGAAATTTTTTGCTTTTTCCTGCTCCTCTTAGTATGATAAAGAAGATTCAAAGAGAGTGAGATGCCAGCTCCTTTCATTCAGTCAGTAGCTTCAAACATTTCTGGTATATGAATAACATGATGTTTTTCAATGGCAAAAATCAATGAATATTGTAAATGCACAAACAGTAATTTCTCCGCATTGCAAGGTGCAATTCTGAAATTTTTTGCTTTTTCCTGCTAATCCTAGCATGATAAAGAAGATTCAAAGAGAGTGAGATGCCAGCTCCTTTCATTCAGTCAGTAGCTTCAAACATTTCTGGTATATGAAAAACATGTTTTTCAATGGCAAAAATCAATGAATATTGTAAATGCACAAACAGTAATATCTCCACATTGCACGGTGCAATTCTGAAATTTTTAGCTTTTTCCTGTTAATCCTAGCATGATAAAGAAGATTCAAAGAGAGTGAGATGCCAGCTCCTTTCATTCAGTCAGTAGCTTCAAACATTTCTGGTATATGAAAAACATGTTTTTCAATGGCAAAAATCAATGAATATTGTAAATGCACAAACAGTAATATCTCCACATTGCAAGGTGCAATTCTGAAATTTTTTGCTTTTTCCTGCTAATCCTAGCATGATAAAGAAGATTCAAAGAGAGTGAGATGCCAGCTCCTTTCATTCAGTCAGTAGCTTCAAACATTTCTGGTATATGAATAACATGATGTTTTTCAATGGCAAAAATCAATGAATATTGTAAATGCACAAACAGTAATTTCTCCGCATTGCAAGGTGCAATTCTGAAATTTTTGCTTTTTCCTGCTCCTCTTAGCATGATAAAGAAGATTCAAAGAGAGTGAGATGCCAGCTCCTTTCATTCAGTCAGTAGCTTCAATCATTTCTGGACGTTTTTCAATGGCAAAAATCAATGAATATTGTAAATGCACAAACAGTAATTTCTCCGCATTGCAAGGTGCAATTCTGAAATTTTTTGCTTTTTCCTGCTCCTCTTAGCATGATAAAGAAGATTCAAAGAGAGTGAGATGCCAGCTCCTTTCATTCAGTCAGTAGCTTCAATCATTTCTGGACATTTTTCAATGGCAAAAATCAATGAATATTGTAAATGCACAAACAGTAATTTCTCCGCATTGCAAGGTGCAATTCTGAAATTTTTTGCTTTTTCCTGCTCCTCTTAGTATGATAAAGAAGATTCAAAGAGAGTGAGATGCCAGCTCCTTTCATTCAGTCAGTAGCTTCAAACATTTCTGGTATATGAATAACATGATGTTTTTCAATGGCAAAAATCAATGAATATTGTAAATGCACAAACAGTAATTTCTCCGCATTGCAAGGTGCAATTCTGAAATTTTTTGCTTTTTCCTGCTCCTCTTAGCATGATAAAGAAGATTCAAAGAGAGTGAGATGCCAGCTCCTTTCATTCAGTCAGTAGCTTCAATCATTTCTGGTATATGAATAACATGATGTTTTTCAATGGCAAAAATTAATGAATATTGTAAATGCACAAACAGTAATATCTCCGCATTGCAAGGTGCAATTCTGAAATTTTTTGCTTTTTCCTGCTCCTCTTAGCATGATAAAGAAGATTCAAAGAGAGTGAGATGCCAGCTCCTTTCATTCAGTCAGTAGCTTCAATCATTTCTGGACGTTTTTCAATGGCAAAAATCAATGAATATTGTAAATGCACAAACAGTAATTTCTCCGCATTGAAGGTGCAATTCTGAAATTTTTTGCTTTTTCCTGCTCCTCTTAGCATGATAAAGAAGATTCAAAGAGAGTGAGATGCCAGCTCCTTTCATTCAGTCAGTAGCTTCAAACATTTCCGGTATATGAATAACATGATGTTTTTCAATGGCAAAAATCAATGAATATTGTAAATGCACAAACAGTAATTTCTCCGCATTGCAAGGTGCAATTCTGAAATTTTTTGCTTTTTCCTGCTCCTCTTAGCATGATAAAGAAGATTCAAAGAGAGTGAGATGAGAGCTCCTTTCATTCAGTCAGTAGCTTCAATCATTTCTGGACGTTTTTCAATGGCAAAAATCAATGAATATTGTAAATGCACAAACAGTAATTTCTCCGCATTGCAAGGTGCAATTCTGAAATGTTTTGCTTTTTCCTGCTCCTCTTAGCATGATAAAGAAGATTCAGAGAGTGAGATGCCAGCTCCTTTCATTCAGTCAGTAGCTTCAATCATTTCTGGACGTTTTTCAATGGCAAAAATCAATGAATATTGTAAATGCACAAACAGTAATTTCTCCGCATTGCAAGGTGCAATTCTGAAATTTTTTGCTTTTTCCTGCTCCTCTTAGCATGATAAAGAAGATTCAAAGAGAGTGATATGCCAGCTCCTTTCATTCAGTCAGTAGCTTCAATCATTTCTGGTATATGAATAACATGATGTTTTTCAATGGCAAAAATCAATGAATATTGTAAATGCACAAACAGTAATTTCTCCGCATTGCAAGGTGCAATTCTGAAATTTTTTGCTTTTTCCTGCTCCTCTTAGCATGATAAAGAAGATTCAAAGAGAGTGAGATGCCAGCTCCTTTCATTCAGTCAGTAGCTTCAATCATTTCTGGACGTTTTTCAATGGCAAAAATCAATGAATATTGTAAATGCACAAACAGTAATTTCTCCGCATTGCAAGGTGCAATTCTGAAATTTTTTGCTTTTTCCTGCTCCTCTTAGTATGATAAAGAAGATTCAAAGAGAGTGAGATGCCAGCTCCTTTCATTCAGTCAGTAGCTTCAAACATTTCTGGTATATGAATAACATGATGTTTTTCAATGGCAAAAATCAATGAATATTGTAAATGCACAAACAGTAATTTCTCCGCATTGCAAGGTGCAATTCTGAAATTTTTTGCTTTTTCCTGCTCCTCTTAGCATGATAAAGAAGATTCAAAGAGAGTGAGATGCCAGCTCCTTTCATTCAGTCAGTAGCTTCAATCATTTCTGGTATATGAATAACATGATGTTTTTCAATGGCAAAAATTAATGAATATTGTAAATGCACAAACAGTAATATCTCCGCATTGCAAGGTGCAATTCTGAAATTTTTTGCTTTTTCCTGCTCCTCTTAGCATGATAAAGAAGATTCAAAGAGAGTGAGATGCCAGCTCCTTTCATTCAGTCAGTAGCTTCAATCATTTCTGGACGTTTTTCAATGGCAAAAATCAATGAATATTGTAAATGCACAAACAGTAATTTCTCCGCATTGAAGGTGCAATTCTGAAATTTTTTGCTTTTTCCTGCTCCTCTTAGCATGATAAAGAAGATTCAAAGAGAGTGAGATGCCAGCTCCTTTCATTCAGTCAGTAGCTTCAAACATTTCTGGTATATGAATAACATGATGTTTTTCAATGGCAAAAATCAATGAATATTGTAAATGCACAAACAGTAATTTCTCCGCATTGCAAGGTGCAATTCTGAAATTTTTTGCTTTTTCCTGCTCCTCTTAGCATGATAAAGAAGATTCAAAGAGAGTGAGATGAGAGCTCCTTTCATTCAGTCAGTAGCTTCAATCATTTCTGGACGTTTTTCAATGGCAAAAATCAATGAATATTGTAAATGCACAAACAGTAATTTCTCCGCATTGCAAGGTGCAATTCTGAAATGTTTTGCTTTTTCCTGCTCCTCTTAGCATGATAAAGAAGATTCAGAGAGTGAGATGCCAGCTCCTTTCATTCAGTCAGTAGCTTCAATCATTTCTGGACGTTTTTCAATGGCAAAAATCAATGAATATTGTAAATGCACAAACAGTAATTTCTCCGCATTGCAAGGTGCAATTCTGAAATTTTTTGCTTTTTCCTGCTCCTCTTAGCATGATAAAGAAGATTCAAAGAGAGTGATATGCCAGCTCCTTTCATTCAGTCAGTAGCTTCAATCATTTCTGGTATATGAATAACATGATGTTTTTCAATGGCAAAAATCAATGAATATTGTAAATGCACAAACAGTAATTTCTCCGCATTGCAAGGTGCAATTCTGAAATTTTTTGCTTTTTCCTGCTCCTCTTAGCATGATAAAGAAGATTCAAAGAGAGTGAGATGCCAGCTCCTTTCATTCAGTCAGTAGCTTCAATCATTTCTGAACGTTTTTCAATGGCAAAAATCAATGAATTTTGTAAATGCACAAACAGTAATTTCTCCGCATTGCAAGGTGCAATTCTGAAATTTTTTGCTTTTTCCTGCTCCTCTTAGCATGGTAAAGAAGACTCAAAGAGAGTGAGATGCCAGCTCCTTTCATTCAGTCAGTAGCTTCAATCATTTCTGGACGTTTTTCAACGGCAAAAATCAATGAATATTGTAGATGCACAAACAGTAATTTCTCCGCATTGCAAGGTGCAATTCTGAAATTTTTTGCTTTTTCCTGCTCCTCTTAGCATGATAAAGAAGATTCAAAGAGACTGAGATGCCAGCTCCTTTCATTCAGTCAGTAGCTTCAATCATTTCTGGACGTTTTTCAATGGCAAAAATCAATGAATATTGTAAATGCACAAACAGTAATTTCTCCGCATTGCAAGGTGCAATTCTGAAATTTTTTGCTTTTTCCTGCTCCTCTTAGCATGATAAAGAAGATTCAAAGAGAGTGAGATGCCAGCTCCTTTCATTCAGTCAGTAGCTTCAATCATTTCTGGATGTTTTTCAATGGCAAAAATCAATGAATATTGTAAATGCACAAACAGTAATTTCTCCGCATTGCAAGGTGCAATTCTGAAATTTTTTGCTTTTTCCTGCTCCTCTTAGCATGATAAAGAAGATTCAAAGAGAGTGAGATGCCAGCTCCTTTCATTCAGTCAGTAGCTTCAAACATTTCTGGTATATGAAAAACATGTTTTTCAATGGCAAAAATCAATGAATATTGTAAATGCACAAACAGTAATATCTCCACATTGCACGGTGCAATTCTGAAATTTTTAGCTTTTTCCTGTTAATCCTAGCATGATAAAGAAGATTCAAAGAGAGTGAGATGCCAGCTCCTTTCATTCAGTCAGTAGCTTCAAACATTTCTGGTATATGAAAAACATGTTTTTCAATGGCAAAAATCAATGAATATTGTAAATGCACAAACAGTAATA
This sequence comes from Phyllobates terribilis, assembly GCF_046119375.1. Lineage (NCBI taxonomy): Eukaryota > Metazoa > Chordata > Amphibia > Anura > Dendrobatidae > Phyllobates > Phyllobates terribilis. The sequence goes on from NW_027364245.1 coordinate 77,106, forward strand.
TCTCCACATTGCAAGGTGCAATTCTGAAATTTTTTGCTTTTTCCTGCTAATCCTAGCATGATAAAGAAGATTCAAAGAGAGTGAGATGCCAGCTCCTTTCATTCAGTCAGTAGCTTCAAACATTTCTGGTATATGAAAAACATGTTTTTCAATGGCAAAAATCAATGAATATTGTAAATGCACAAACAGTAATATCTCCACATTGCACGGTGCAATTCTGAAATTTTTAGCTTTTTCCTGTTAATCCTAGCATGATAAAGAAGATTCAAAGAGAGTGAGATGCCAGCTCCTTTCATTCAGTCAGTAGCTTCAAACATTTCTGGTATATGAAAAACATGTTTTTCAATGGCAAAAATCAATGAATATTGTAAATGCACAAACAGTAATATCTCCACATTGCAAGGTGCAATTCTGAAATTTTTTGCTTTTTCCTGCTAATCCTAGCATGATAAAGAAGATTCAAAGAGAGTGAGATGCCAGCTCCTTTCATTCAGTCAGTAGCTTCAAACATTTCTGGTATATGAAAAACATGTTTTTCAATGGCAAAAATCAATGAATATTGTAAATGCACAAACAGTAATATCTCCACATTGCACGGTGCAATTATGAAATTTTTAGCTTTTTCCTGTTAATCCTAGCATGATAAAGAAGATTCAAAGAGAGTGAGATGCCAGCTCCTTTCATTCAGTCAGTAGCTTCAAACATTTCTGGTATATGAAAAACATGTTTTTCAATGGCAAAAATCAATGAATATTGTAAATGCACAAACAGTAATAACTCCACATTGCAAGGTGCAATTCTGAAATTTTTTGCTTTTTCCTGCTAATCCTAGCATGATAAAGAAGATTCAAAGAGAGTGAGATGCCAGCTCCTTTCATTCAGTCAGTAGCTTCAAACATTTCTGGTATATGAAAAACATGTTTTTCAATGGCAAAAATCAATGAATATTGTAAATGCACAAACAGTAATATCTCAACATTGCACGGTGCAATTCTGAAATTTTTAGCTTTTTCCTGTTAATCCTAGCATGATAAAGAAGATTCAAAGAGAGTGAGATGCCAGCTCCTTTCATTCAGTCAGTAGCTTCAAACATTTCTGGTATATGAAAAACGTTTTTCAATGGCAAAAATCAATGAATATTGTAAATGCACAAACAGTAATATCTCCACATTGCAAGGTGCAATTCTGAAATTTTTTGCTTTTTCCTGTTAATCCTAGCATGATAAAGAAGATTCAAAGAGAGTGAGATGCCAGCTCCTTTCATTCAGTCAGTAGCTTCAAACATTTCTGGTATATGAAAAACATGTTTTTCAATGGCAAAAATCAATGAATATTGTAAATGCACAAACAGTAATATCTCCACATTGCAAGGTGCAATTCTGAAATTTTTTGCTTTTTCCTGCTCCTCTTAGCATGATAAAGAAGATTCAAAGAGAGTGAGATGCCAGCTCCTTTCATTCAGTCAGTAGCTTCAATCATTTCTGGACGTTTTTCAATGGCAAAAATCAATGAATATTGTAAATGCACAAACAGTAATTTCTCCGCATTGCAAGGTGCAATTCTGAAATTTTTTGCTTTTTCCTGCTCCTCTTAGCATGATAAAGAAGATTCAAAGAGAGTGAGATGCCAGCTCCTTTCATTCAGTCAGTAGCTTCAATCATTTCTGGTATATGAATAACATGATGTTTTTCAATGGCAAAAATTAATGAATATTGTAAATGCACAAACAGTAATATCTCCGCATTGCAAGGTGCAATTCTGAAATTTTTTGCTTTTTCCTGCTCCTCTTAGCATGATAAAGAAGATTCAAAGAGAGTGAGATGCCAGCTCCTTTCATTCAGTCAGTAGCTTCAATCATTTCTGGACGTTTTTCAATGGCAAAAATCAATGAATATTGTAAATGCACAAACAGTAATTTCTCCGCATTGAAGGTGCAATTCTGAAATTTTTTGCTTTTTCCTGCTCCTCTTAGCATGATAAAGAAGATTCAAAGAGAGTGAGATGCCAGCTCCTTTCATTCAGTCAGTAGCTTCAAACATTTCTGGTATATGAATAACATGATGTTTTTCAATGGCAAAAATCAATGAATATTGTAAATGCACAAACAGTAATTTCTCCGCATTGCAAGGTGCAATTCTGAAATTTTTTGCTTTTTCCTGCTCCTCTTAGCATGATAAAGAAGATTCAAAGAGAGTGAGATGAGAGCTCCTTTCATTCAGTCAGTAGCTTCAATCATTTCTGGACGTTTTTCAATGGCAAAAATCAATGAATATTGTAAATGCACAAACAGTAATTTCTCCGCATTGCAAGGTGCAATTCTGAAATGTTTTGCTTTTTCCTGCTCCTCTTAGCATGATAAAGAAGATTCAGAGAGTGAGATGCCAGCTCCTTTCATTCAGTCAGTAGCTTCAATCATTTCTGGACGTTTTTCAATGGCAAAAATCAATGAATATTGTAAATGCACAAACAGTAATTTCTCCGCATTGCAAGGTGCAATTCTGAAATTTTTTGCTTTTTCCTGCTCCTCTTAGCATGATAAAGAAGATTCAAAGAGAGTGATATGCCAGCTCCTTTCATTCAGTCAGTAGCTTCAATCATTTCTGGTATATGAATAACATGATGTTTTTCAATGGCAAAAATCAATGAATATTGTAAATGCACAAACAGTAATTTCTCCGCATTGCAAGGTGCAATTCTGAAATTTTTTGCTTTTTCCTGCTCCTCTTAGCATGATAAAGAAGATTCAAAGAGAGTGAGATGCCAGCTCCTTTCATTCAGTCAGTAGCTTCAATCATTTCTGAACGTTTTTCAATGGCAAAAATCAATGAATTTTGTAAATGCACAAACAGTAATTTCTCCGCATTGCAAGGTGCAATTCTGAAATTTTTTGCTTTTTCCTGCTCCTCTTAGCATGGTAAAGAAGACTCAAAGAGAGTGAGATGCCAGCTCCTTTCATTCAGTCAGTAGCTTCAATCATTTCTGGACGTTTTTCAACGGCAAAAATCAATGAATATTGTAGATGCACAAACAGTAATTTCTCCGCATTGCAAGGTGCAATTCTGAAATTTTTTGCTTTTTCCTGCTCCTCTTAGCATGATAAAGAAGATTCAAAGAGACTGAGATGCCAGCTCCTTTCATTCAGTCAGTAGCTTCAATCATTTCTGGACGTTTTTCAATGGCAAAAATCAATGAATATTGTAAATGCACAAACAGTAATTTCTCCGCATTGCAAGGTGCAATTCTGAAATTTTTTGCTTTTTCCTGCTCCTCTTAGCATGATAAAGAAGATTCAAAGAGAGTGAGATGCCAGCTCCTTTCATTCAGTCAGTAGCTTCAATCATTTCTGGATGTTTTTCAATGGCAAAAATCAATGAATATTGTAAATGCACAAACAGTAATTTCTCCGCATTGCAAGGTGCAATTCTGAAATTTTTTGCTTTTTCCTGCTCCTCTTAGCATGATAAAGAAGATTCAAAGAGAGTGAGATGCCAGCTCCTTTCATTCAGTCAGTAGCTTCAAACATTTCTGGTATATGAAAAACATGTTTTTCAATGGCAAAAATCAATGAATATTGTAAATGCACAAACAGTAATATCTCCACATTGCACGGTGCAATTCTGAAATTTTTAGCTTTTTCCTGTTAATCCTAGCATGATAAAGAAGATTCAAAGAGAGTGAGATGCCAGCTCCTTTCATTCAGTCAGTAGCTTCAAACATTTCTGGTATATGAAAAACATGTTTTTCAATGGCAAAAATCAATGAATATTGTAAATGCACAAACAGTAATATCTCCACATTGCAAGGTGCAATTCTGAAATTTTTTGCTTTTTCCTGCTAATCCTAGCATGATAAAGAAGATTCAAAGAGAGTGAGATGCCAGCTCCTTTCATTCAGTCAGTAGCTTCAAACATTTCTGGTATATGAAAAACATGTTTTTCAATGGCAAAAATCAATGAATATTGTAAATGCACAAACAGTAATATCTCCACATTGCACGGTGCAATTCTGAAATTTTTAGCTTTTTCCTGTTAATCCTAGCATGATAAAGAAGATTCAAAGAGAGTGAGATGCCAGCTCCTTTCATTCAGTCAGTAGCTTCAAACATTTCTGGTATATGAAAAACATGTTTTTCAATGGCAAAAATCAATGAATATTGTAAATGCACAAACAGTAATATCTCCACATTGCAAGGTGCAATTCTGAAATTTTTTGCTTTTTCCTGCTAATCCTAGCATGATAAAGAAGATTCAAAGAGAGTGAGATGCCAGCTCCTTTCATTCAGTCAGTAGCTTCAAACATTTCTGGTATATGAAAAACATGTTTTTCAATGGCAAAAATCAATGAATATTGTAAATGCACAAACAGTAATATCTCCACATTGCACGGTGCAATTATGAAATTTTTAGCTTTTTCCTGTTAATCCTAGCATGATAAAGAAGATTCAAAGAGAGTGAGATGCCAGCTCCTTTCATTCAGTCAGTAGCTTCAAACATTTCTGGTATATGAAAAACATGTTTTTCAATGGCAAAAATCAATGAATATTGTAAATGCACAAACAGTAATAACTCCACATTGCAAGGTGCAATTCTGAAATTTTTTGCTTTTTCCTGCTAATCCTAGCATGATAAAGAAGATTCAAAGAGAGTGAGATGCCAGCTCCTTTCATTCAGTCAGTAGCTTCAAACATTTCTGGTATATGAAAAACATGTTTTTCAATGGCAAAAATCAATGAATATTGTAAATGCACAAACAGTAATATCTCAACATTGCACGGTGCAATTCTGAAATTTTTAGCTTTTTCCTGTTAATCCTAGCATGATAAAGAAGATTCAAAGAGAGTGAGATGCCAGCTCCTTTCATTCAGTCAGTAGCTTCAAACATTTCTGGTATATGAAAAACGTTTTTCAATGGCAAAAATCAATGAATATTGTAAATGCACAAACAGTAATATCTCCACATTGCAAGGTGCAATTCTGAAATTTTTTGCTTTTTCCTGTTAATCCTAGCATGATAAAGAAGATTCAAAGAGAGTGAGATGCCAGCTCCTTTCATTCAGTCAGTAGCTTCAAACATTTCTGGTATATGAAAAACATGTTTTTCAATGGCAAAAATCAATGAATATTGTAAATGCACAAACAGTAATATCTCCACATTGCAAGGTGCAATTCTGAAATTTTTTGCTTTTTCCTGCTCCTCTTAGCATGATAAAGAAGATTCAAAGAGAGTGAGATGCCAGCTCCTTTCATTCAGTCAGTAGCTTCAATCATTTCTGGACGTTTTTCAATGGCAAAAATCAATGAATATTGTAAATGCACAAACAGTAATTTCTCCGCATTGCAAGGTGCAATTCTGAAATTTTTTGCTTTTTCCTGCTCCTCTTAGCATGGTAAAGAAGACTCAAAGAGAGTGAGATGCCAGCTCCTTTCATTCAGTCAGTAGCTTCAATCATTTCTGGACGTTTTTCAACGGCAAAAATCAATGAATATTGTAGATGCACAAACAGTAATTTCTCCGCATTGCAAGGTGCAATTCTGAAATTTTTTGCTTTTTCCTGCTCCTCTTAGCATGATAAAGAAGATTCAAAGAGACTGAGATGCCAGCTCCTTTCATTCAGTCAGTAGCTTCAATCATTTCTGGACGTTTTTCAATGGCAAAAATCAATGAATATTGTAAATGCACAAACAGTAATATCTCCACATTGCACGGTGCAATTCTGAAATTTTTAGCTTTTTCCTGTTAATCCTAGCATGATAAAGAAGATTCAAAGAGAGTGAGATGCCAGCTCCTTTCATTCAGTCAGTAGCTTCAAACATTTCTGGTATATGAAAAACATGTTTTTCAATGGCAAAAATCAATGAATATTGTAAATGCACAAACAGTAATATCTCCACATTGCAAGGTGCAATTCTGAAATTTTTTGCTTTTTCCTGCTAATCCTAGCATGATAAAGAAGATTCAAAGAGAGTGAGATGCCAGCTCCTTTCATTCAGTCAGTAGCTTCAAACATTTCTGGTATATGAATAACATGATGTTTTTCAATGGCAAAAATCAATGAATATTGTAAATGCACAAACAGTAATTTCTCCGCATTGCAAGGTGCAATTCTGAAATTTTTGCTTTTTCCTGCTCCTCTTAGCATGATAAAGAAGATTCAGAGAGTGAGATGCCAGCTCCTTTCATTCAGTCAGTAGCTTCAATCATTTCTGGACGTTTTTCAATGGCAAAAATCAATGAATATTGTAAATGCACAAACAGTAATTTCTCCGCATTGCAAGGTGCAATTCTGAAATTTTTTGCTTTTTCCTGCTCCTCTTAGCATGATAAAGAAGATTCAAAGAGAGTGATATGCCAGCTCCTTTCATTCAGTCAGTAGCTTCAATCATTTCTGGTATATGAATAACATGATGTTTTTCAATGGCAAAAATCAATGAATATTGTAAATGCACAAACAGTAATTTCTCCGCATTGCAAGGTGCAATTCTGAAATTTTTTGCTTTTTCCTGCTCCTCTTAGCATGATAAAGAAGATTCAAAGAGAGTGAGATGCCAGCTCCTTTCATTCAGTCAGTAGCTTCAATCATTTCTGGACGTTTTTCAATGGCAAAAATCAATGAATATTGTAAATGCACAAACAGTAATTTCTCCGCATTGCAAGGTGCAATTCTGAAATTTTTTGCTTTTTCCTGCTCCTCTTAGCATGGTAAAGAAGACTCAAAGAGAGTGAGATGCCAGCTCCTTTCATTCAGTCAGTAGCTTCAATCATTTCTGGACGTTTTTCAACGGCAAAAATCAATGAATATTGTAGATGCACAAACAGTAATTTCTCCGCATTGCAAGGTGCAATTCTGAAATTTTTTGCTTTTTCCTGCTCCTCTTAGCATGATAAAGAAGATTCAAAGAGACTGAGATGCCAGCTCCTTTCATTCAGTCAGTAGCTTCAATCATTTCTGGACGTTTTTCAATGGCAAAAATCAATGAATATTGTAAATGCACAAACAGTAATTTCTCCGCATTGCAAGGTGCAATTCTGAAATTTTTTGCTTTTTCCTGCTCCTCTTAGCATGATAAAGAAGATTCAAAGAGAGTGAGATGCCAGCTCCTTTCATTCAGTCAGTAGCTTCAATCATTTCTGGATGTTTTTCAATGGCAAAAATCAATGAATATTGTAAATGCACAAACAGTAATTTCTCCGCATTGCAAGGTGCAATTCTGAAATTTTTTGCTTTTTCCTGCTCCTCTTAGTATGATAAAGAAGATTCAAAGAGAGTGAGATGCCAGCTCCTTTCATTCAGTCAGTAGCTTCAAACATTTCTGGTATATGAATAACATGATGTTTTTCAATGGCAAAAATCAATGAATATTGTAAATGCACAAACAGTAATTTCTCCGCATTGCAAGGTGCAATTCTGAAATTTTTTGCTTTTTCCTGCTCCTCTTAGCATGATAAAGAAGATTCAAAGAGAGTGAGATGCCAGCTCCTTTCATTCAGTCAGTAGCTTCAATCATTTCTGGTATATGAATAACATGATGTTTTTCAATGGCAAAAATTAATGAATATTGTAAATGCACAAACAGTAATATCTCCGCATTGCAAGGTGCAATTCTGAAATTTTTTGCTTTTTCCTGCTCCTCTTAGCATGATAAAGAAGATTCAAAGAGAGTGAGATGCCAGCTCCTTTCATTCAGTCAGTAGCTTCAATCATTTCTGGACGTTTTTCAATGGCAAAAATCAATGAATATTGTAAATGCACAAACAGTAATTTCTCCGCATTGAAGGTGCAATTCTGAAATTTTTTGCTTTTTCCTGCTCCTCTTAGCATGATAAAGAAGATTCAAAGAGAGTGAGATGCCAGCTCCTTTCATTCAGTCAGTAGCTTCAAACATTTCTGGTATATGAATAACATGATGTTTTTCAATGGCAAAAATCAATGAATATTGTAAATGCACAAACAGTAATTTCTCCGCATTGCAAGGTGCAATTCTGAAATTTTTTGCTTTTTCCTGCTCCTCTTAGCATGATAAAGAAGATTCAAAGAGAGTGAGATGAGAGCTCCTTTCATTCAGTCAGTAGCTTCAATCATTTCTGGACGTTTTTCAATGGCAAAAATCAATGAATATTGTAAATGCACAAACAGTAATTTCTCCGCATTGCAAGGTGCAATTCTGAAATGTTTTGCTTTTTCCTGCTCCTCTTAGCATGATAAAGAAGATTCAGAGAGTGAGATGCCAGCTCCTTTCATTCAGTCAGTAGCTTCAATCATTTCTGGACGTTTTTCAATGGCAAAAATCAATGAATATTGTAAATGCACAAACAGTAATTTCTCCGCATTGCAAGGTGCAATTCTGAAATTTTTTGCTTTTTCCTGCTCCTCTTAGCATGATAAAGAAGATTCAAAGAGAGTGATATGCCAGCTCCTTTCATTCAGTCAGTAGCTTCAATCATTTCTGGTATATGAATAACATGATGTTTTTCAATGGCAAAAATCAATGAATATTGTAAATGCACAAACAGTAATTTCTCCGCATTGCAAGGTGCAATTCTGAAATTTTTTGCTTTTTCCTGCTCCTCTTAGCATGATAAAGAAGATTCAAAGAGAGTGAGATGCCAGCTCCTTTCATTCAGTCAGTAGCTTCAATCATTTCTGGACGTTTTTCAATGGCAAAAATCAATGAATATTGTAAATGCACAAACAGTAATTTCTCCGCATTGCAAGGTGCAATTCTGAAATTTTTTGCTTTTTCCTGCTCCTCTTAGTATGATAAAGAAGATTCAAAGAGAGTGAGATGCCAGCTCCTTTCATTCAGTCAGTAGCTTCAAACATTTCTGGTATATGAATAACATGATGTTTTTCAATGGCAAAAATCAATGAATATTGTAAATGCACAAACAGTAATTTCTCCGCATTGCAAGGTGCAATTCTGAAATTTTTTGCTTTTTCCTGCTAATCCTAGCATGATAAAGAAGATTCAAAGAGAGTGAGATGCCAGCTCCTTTCATTCAGTCAGTAGCTTCAAACATTTCTGGTATATGAAAAACATGTTTTTCAATGGCAAAAATCAATGAATATTGTAAATGCACAAACAGTAATATCTCCACATTGCACGGTGCAATTCTGAAATTTTTAGCTTTTTCCTGTTAATCCTAGCATGATAAAGAAGATTCAAAGAGAGTGAGATGTCAGCTCCTTTCATTCAGTCAGTAGCTTCAAACATTTCTGGTATATGAAAAACATGTTTTTCAATGGCAAAAATCAATGAATATTGTAAATGCACAAAGAGTAATATCTCCACATTGCAAGGTGCAATTCTGAAATTTTTTGCTTTTTCCTGCTAATCCTAGCATGATAAAGAAGATTCAAAGAGAGTGAGATGCCAGCTCCTTTCATTCAGTCAGTAGCTTCAAACATTTCTGGTATATGAATAACATGATGTTTTTCAATGGCAAAAATCAATGAATATTGTAAATGCACAAACAGTAATTTCTCCGCATTGCAAGGTGCAATTCTGAAATTTTTGCTTTTTCCTGCTCCTCTTAGCATGATAAAGAAGATTCAAAGAGAGTGAGATGCCAGCTCCTTTCATTCAGTCAGTAGCTTCAATCATTTCTGGACGTTTTTCAATGGCAAAAATCAATGAATATTGTAAATGCACAAACAGTAATTTCTCCGCATTGCAAGGTGCAATTCTGAAATTTTTTGCTTTTTCCTGCTCCTCTTAGCATGATAAAGAAGATTCAAAGAGAGTGAGATGCCAGCTCCTTTCATTCAGTCAGTAGCTTCAATCATTTCTGGACGTTTTTCAATGGCAAAAATCAATGAATATTGTAAATGCACAAACAGTAATTTCTCCGCATTGCAAGGTGCAATTCTGAAATTTTTTGCTTTTTCCTGCTCCTCTTAGTATGATAAAGAAGATTCAAAGAGAGTGAGATGCCAGCTCCTTTCATTCAGTCAGTAGCTTCAAACATTTCTGGTATATGAATAACATGATGTTTTTCAATGGCAAAAATCAATGAATATTGTAAATGCACAAACAGTAATTTCTCCGCATTGCAAGGTGCAATTCTGAAATTTTTTGCTTTTTCCTGCTCCTCTTAGCATGATAAAGAAGATTCAAAGAGAGTGAGATGCCAGCTCCTTTCATTCAGTCAGTAGCTTCAATCATTTCTGGTATATGAATAACATGATGTTTTTCAATGGCAAAAATTAATGAATATTGTAAATGCACAAACAGTAATATCTCCGCATTGCAAGGTGCAATTCTGAAATTTTTTGCTTTTTCCTGCTCCTCTTAGCATGATAAAGAAGATTCAAAGAGAGTGAGATGCCAGCTCCTTTCATTCAGTCAGTAGCTTCAATCATTTCTGGACGTTTTTCAATGGCAAAAATCAATGAATATTGTAAATGCACAAACAGTAATTTCTCCGCATTGAAGGTGCAATTCTGAAATTTTTTGCTTTTTCCTGCTCCTCTTAGCATGATAAAGAAGATTCAAAGAGAGTGAGATGCCAGCTCCTTTCATTCAGTCAGTAGCTTCAAACATTTCTGGTATATGAATAACATGATGTTTTTCAATGGCAAAAATCAATGAATATTGTAAATGCACAAACAGTAATTTCTCCGCATTGCAAGGTGCAATTCTGAAATTTTTTGCTTTTTCCTGCTCCTCTTAGCATGATAAAGAAGATTCAAAGAGAGTGAGATGAGAGCTCCTTTCATTCAGTCAGTAGCTTCAATCATTTCTGGACGTTTTTCAATGGCAAAAATCAATGAATATTGTAAATGCACAAACAGTAATTTCTCCGCATTGCAAGGTGCAATTCTGAAATGTTTTGCTTTTTCCTGCTCCTCTTAGCATGATAAAGAAGATTCAGAGAGTGAGATGCCAGCTCCTTTCATTCAGTCAGTAGCTTCAATCATTTCTGGACGTTTTTCAATGGCAAAAATCAATGAATATTGTAAATGCACAAACAGTAATTTCTCCGCATTGCAAGGTGCAATTCTGAAATTTTTTGCTTTTTCCTGCTCCTCTTAGCATGATAAAGAAGATTCAAAGAGAGTGATATGCCAGCTCCTTTCATTCAGTCAGTAGCTTCAATCATTTCTGGTATATGAATAACATGATGTTTTTCAATGGCAAAAATCAATGAATATTGTAAATGCACAAACAGTAATTTCTCCGCATTGCAAGGTGCAATTCTGAAATTTTTTGCTTTTTCCTGCTCCTCTTAGCATGATAAAGAAGATTCAAAGAGAGTGAGATGCCAGCTCCTTTCATTCAGTCAGTAGCTTCAATCATTTCTGGACGTTTTTCAATGGCAAAAATCAATGAATATTGTAAATGCACAAACAGTAATTTCTCCGCATTGCAAGGTGCAATTCTGAAATTTTTTGCTTTTTCCTGCTCCTCTTAGTATGATAAAGAAGATTCAAAGAGAGTGAGATGCCAGCTCCTTTCATTCAGTCAGTAGCTTCAAACATTTCTGGTATATGAATAACATGATGTTTTTCAATGGCAAAAATCAATGAATATTGTAAATGCACAAACTAATTTCTCCGCATTGCGAGGTGCAATTCTGAAATTTTTTGCTTTTTCCTGCTCCTCTTAGCATGATAAAGAAGATTCAAAGAGAGTGAGATGCCAGCTCCTTTCATTCAGTCAGTAGCTTCAATCATTTCTGGTATATGAATAACATGATGTTTTTCAATGGCAAAAATTAATGAATATTGTAAATGCACAAACAGTAATATCTCCGCATTGCAAGGTGCAATTCTGAAATTTTTTGCTTTTTCCTGCTCCTCTTAGCATGATAAAGAAGATTCAAAGAGAGTGAGATGCCAGCTCCTTTCATTCAGTCAGTAGCTTCAATCATTTCTGGACGTTTTTCAATGGCAAAAATCAATGAATATTGTAAATGCACAAACAGTAATTTCTCCGCATTGAAGGTGCAATTCTGAAATTTTTTGCTTTTTCCTGCTCCTCTTAGCATGATAAAGAAGATTCAAAGAGAGTGAGATGCCAGCTCCTTTCATTCAGTCAGTAGCTTCAATCATTTCTGGATGTTTTTCAATGGCAAAAATCAATGAATATTGTAAATGCACAAACAGTAATTTCTCCGCATTGCAAGGTGCAATTCTGAAATTTTTTGCTTTTTCCTGCTCCTCTTAGCATGATAAAGAAGATTCAAAGAGAGTGAGATGCCAGCTCCTTTCATTCAGTCAGTAGCTTCAAACATTTCTGGTATATGAAAAACATGTTTTTCAATGGCAAAAATCAATGAATATTGTAAATGCACAAACAGTAATATCTCCACATTGCACGGTGCAATTCTGAAATTTTTAGCTTTTTCCTGTTAATCCTAGCATGATAAAGAAGATTCAAAGAGAGTGAGATGCCAGCTCCTTTCATTCAGTCAGTAGCTTCAAACATTTCTGGTATATGAAAAACATGTTTTTCAATGGCAAAAATCAATGAAGATTGTAAATGCACAAACAGTAATATCTCCACATTGCAAGGTGCAATTCTGAAATTTTTTGCTTTTTCCTGCTAATCCTAGCATGATAAAGAAGATTCAAAGAGAGTGAGATGCCAGCTCCTTTCATTCAGTCAGTAGCTTCAAACATTTCTGGTATATGAAAAACATGTTTTTCAATGGCAAAAATCAATGAATATTGTAAATGCACAAACAGTAATATCTCCACATTGCACGGTGCAATTCTGAAATTTTTAGCTTTTTCCTGTTAATCCTAGCATGATAAAGAAGATTCAAAGAGAGTGAGATGCCAGCTCCTTTCATTCAGTCAGTAGCTTCAAACATTTCTGGTATATGAAAAACATGTTTTTCAATGGCAAAAATCAATGAATATTGTAAATGCACAAACAGTAATATCTCCACATTGCAAGGTGCAATTCTGAAATTTTTTGCTTTTTCCTGCTAATCCTAGCATGATAAAGAAGATTCAAAGAGAGTGAGATGCCAGCTCCTTTCATTCAGTCAGTAGCTTCAATCATTTCTGGACATTTTTCAATGGCAAAAATCAATGAATATTGTAAATGCACAAACAGTAATTTCTCCGCATTGCAAGGTGCAATTCTGAAATTTTTTGCTTTTTCCTGCTCCTCTTAGTATGATAAAGAAGATTCAAAGAGAGTGAGATGCCAGCTCCTTTCATTCAGTCAGTAGCTTCAAACATTTCTGGTATATGAATAACATGATGTTTTTCAATGGCAAAAATCAATGAATATTGTAAATGCACAAACAGTAATTTCTCCGCATTGCAAGGTGCAATTCTGAAATTTTTTGCTTTTTCCTGCTCCTCTTAGCATGATAAAGAAGATTCAAAGAGAGTGAGATGCCAGCTCCTTTCATTCAGTCAGTAGCTTCAATCATTTCTGGTATATGAATAACATGATGTTTTTCAATGGCAAAAATTAATGAATATTGTAAATGCACAAACAGTAATATCTCCGCATTGCAAGGTGCAATTCTGAAATTTTTTGCTTTTTCCTGCTCCTCTTAGCATGATAAAGAAGATTCAAAGAGAGTGAGATGCCAGCTCCTTTCATTCAGTCAGTAGCTTCAATCATTTCTGGACGTTTTTCAATGGCAAAAATCAATGAATATTGTAAATGCACAAACAGTAATTTCTCCGCATTGAAGGTGCAATTCTGAAATTTTTTGCTTTTTCCTGCTCCTCTTAGCATGATAAAGAAGATTCAAAGAGAGTGAGATGCCAGCTCCTTTCATTCAGTCAGTAGCTTCAAACATTTCCGGTATATGAATAACATGATGTTTTTCAATGGCAAAAATCAATGAATATTGTAAATGCACAAACAGTAATTTCTCCGCATTGCAAGGTGCAATTCTGAAATTTTTTGCTTTTTCCTGCTCCTCTTAGCATGATAAAGAAGATTCAAAGAGAGTGAGATGAGAGCTCCTTTCATTCAGTCAGTAGCTTCAATCATTTCTGGACGTTTTTCAATGGCAAAAATCAATGAATATTGTAAATGCACAAACAGTAATTTCTCCGCATTGCAAGGTGCAATTCTGAAATGTTTTGCTTTTTCCTGCTCCTCTTAGCATGATAAAGAAGATTCAGAGAGTGAGATGCCAGCTCCTTTCATTCAGTCAGTAGCTTCAATCATTTCTGGACGTTTTTCAATGGCAAAAATCAATGAATATTGTAAATGCACAAACAGTAATTTCTCCGCATTGCAAGGTGCAATTCTGAAATTTTTTGCTTTTTCCTGCTCCTCTTAGCATGATAAAGAAGATTCAAAGAGAGTGATATGCCAGCTCCTTTCATTCAGTCAGTAGCTTCAATCATTTCTGGTATATGAATAACATGATGTTTTTCAATGGCAAAAATCAATGAATATTGTAAATGCACAAACAGTAATTTCTCCGCATTGCAAGGTGCAATTCTGAAATTTTTTGCTTTTTCCTGCTCCTCTTAGCATGATAAAGAAGATTCAAAGAGAGTGAGATGCCAGCTCCTTTCATTCAGTCAGTAGCTTCAATCATTTCTGGACGTTTTTCAATGGCAAAAATCAATGAATATTGTAAATGCACAAACAGTAATTTCTCCGCATTGCAAGGTGCAATTCTGAAATTTTTTGCTTTTTCCTGCTCCTCTTAGTATGATAAAGAAGATTCAAAGAGAGTGAGATGCCAGCTCCTTTCATTCAGTCAGTAGCTTCAAACATTTCTGGTATATGAATAACATGATGTTTTTCAATGGCAAAAATCAATGAATATTGTAAATGCACAAACAGTAATTTCTCCGCATTGCAAGGTGCAATTCTGAAATTTTTTGCTTTTTCCTGCTCCTCTTAGCATGATAAAGAAGATTCAAAGAGAGTGAGATGCCAGCTCCTTTCATTCAGTCAGTAGCTTCAATCATTTCTGGTATATGAATAACATGATGTTTTTCAATGGCAAAAATTAATGAATATTGTAAATGCACAAACAGTAATATCTCCGCATTGCAAGGTGCAATTCTGAAATTTTTTGCTTTTTCCTGCTCCTCTTAGCATGATAAAGAAGATTCAAAGAGAGTGAGATGCCAGCTCCTTTCATTCAGTCAGTAGCTTCAATCATTTCTGGACGTTTTTCAATGGCAAAAATCAATGAATATTGTAAATGCACAAACAGTAATTTCTCCGCATTGAAGGTGCAATTCTGAAATTTTTTGCTTTTTCCTGCTCCTCTTAGCATGATAAAGAAGATTCAAAGAGAGTGAGATGCCAGCTCCTTTCATTCAGTCAGTAGCTTCAAACATTTCTGGTATATGAATAACATGATGTTTTTCAATGGCAAAAATCAATGAATATTGTAAATGCACAAACAGTAATTTCTCCGCATTGCAAGGTGCAATTCTGAAATTTTTTGCTTTTTCCTGCTCCTCTTAGCATGATAAAGAAGATTCAAAGAGAGTGAGATGAGAGCTCCTTTCATTCAGTCAGTAGCTTCAATCATTTCTGGACGTTTTTCAATGGCAAAAATCAATGAATATTGTAAATGCACAAACAGTAATTTCTCCGCATTGCAAGGTGCAATTCTGAAATGTTTTGCTTTTTCCTGCTCCTCTTAGCATGATAAAGAAGATTCAGAGAGTGAGATGCCAGCTCCTTTCATTCAGTCAGTAGCTTCAATCATTTCTGGACGTTTTTCAATGGCAAAAATCAATGAATATTGTAAATGCACAAACAGTAATTTCTCCGCATTGCAAGGTGCAATTCTGAAATTTTTTGCTTTTTCCTGCTCCTCTTAGCATGATAAAGAAGATTCAAAGAGAGTGATATGCCAGCTCCTTTCATTCAGTCAGTAGCTTCAATCATTTCTGGTATATGAATAACATGATGTTTTTCAATGGCAAAAATCAATGAATATTGTAAATGCACAAACAGTAATTTCTCCGCATTGCAAGGTGCAATTCTGAAATTTTTTGCTTTTTCCTGCTCCTCTTAGCATGATAAAGAAGATTCAAAGAGAGTGAGATGCCAGCTCCTTTCATTCAGTCAGTAGCTTCAATCATTTCTGAACGTTTTTCAATGGCAAAAATCAATGAATTTTGTAAATGCACAAACAGTAATTTCTCTGCATTGCAAGGTGCAATTCTGAAATTTTTTGCTTTTTCCTGCTCCTCTTATCATGGTAAAGAAGACTCAAAGAGAGTGAGATGCCAGCTCCTTTCATTCAGTCAGTAGCTTCAATCATTTCTGGACGTTTTTCAACGGCAAAAATCAATGAATATTGTAGATGCACAAACAGTAATTTCTCCGCATTGCAAGGTGCAATTCTGAAATTTTTTGCTTTTTCCTGCTCCTCTTAGCATGATAAAGAAGATTCAAAGAGACTGAGATGCCAGCTCCTTTCATTCAGTCAGTAGCTTCAATCATTTCTGGACGTTTTTCAATGGCAAAAATCAATGAATATTGTAAATGCACAAACAGTAATTTCTCCGCATTGCAAGGTGCAATTCTGAAATTTTTTGCTTTTTCCTGCTCCTCTTAGCATGATAAAGAAGATTCAAAGAGAGTGAGATGCCAGCTCCTTTCATTCAGTCAGTAGCTTCAATCATTTCTGGATGTTTTTCAATGGCAAAAATCAATGAATATTGTAAATGCACAAACAGTAATTTCTCCGCATTGCAAGGTGCAATTCTGAAATTTTTTGCTTTTTCCTGCTCCTCTTAGCATGATAAAGAAGATTCAAAGAGAGTGAGATGCCAGCTCCTTTCATTCAGTCAGTAGCTTCAAACATTTCTGGTATATGAAAAACATGTTTTTCAATGGCAAAAATCAATGAATATTGTAAATGCACAAACAGTAATATCTCCACATTGCACGGTGCAATTCTGAAATTTTTAGCTTTTTCCTGTTAATCCTAGCATGATAAAGAAGATTCAAAGAGAGTGAGATGCCAGCTCCTTTCATTCAGTCAGTAGCTTCAAACATTTCTGGTATATGAAAAACATGTTTTTCAATGGCAAAAATCAATGAATATTGTAAATGCACAAACAGTAATATCTCCACATTGCAAGGTGCAATTCTGAAATTTTTTGCTTTTTCCTGCTAATCCTAGCATGATAAAGAAGATTCAAAGAGAGTGAGATGCCAGCTCCTTTCATTCAGTCAGTAGCTTCAAACATTTCTGGTATATGAAAAACATGTTTTTCAATGGCAAAAATCAATGAATATTGTAAATGCACAAACAGTAATATCTCCACATTGCACGGTGCAATTCTGAAATTTTTAGCTTTTTCCTGTTAATCCTAGCATGATAAAGAAGATTCAAAGAGAGTGAGATGCCAGCTCCTTTCATTCAGTCAGTAGCTTCAAACATTTCTGGTATATGAAAAACATGTTTTTCAATGGCAAAAATCAATGAATATTGTAAATGCACAAACAGTAATATCTCCACATTGCAAGGTGCAATTCTGAAATTTTTTGCTTTTTCCTGCTAATCCTAGCATGATAAAGAAGATTCAAAGAGAGTGAGATGCCAGCTCCTTTCATTCAGTCAGTAGCTTCAAACATTTCTGGTATATGAAAAACATGTTTTTCAATGGCAAAAATCAATGAATATTGTAAATGCACAAACAGTAATATCTCCACATTGCACGGTGCAATAATGAAATTTTTAGCTTTTTCCTGTTAATCCTAGC
Source organism: Phyllobates terribilis (assembly GCF_046119375.1). NCBI lineage: Eukaryota > Metazoa > Chordata > Amphibia > Anura > Dendrobatidae > Phyllobates > Phyllobates terribilis. The sequence goes on from NW_027364245.1 coordinate 94,774, forward strand.
ATGATAAAGAAGATTCAAAGAGAGTGAGATGCCAGCTCCTTTCATTCAGTCAGTAGCTTCAAACATTTCTGGTATATGAAAAACATGTTTTTCAATGGCAAAAATCAATGAATATTGTAAATGCACAAACAGTAATAACTCCACATTGCAAGGTGCAATTCTGAAATTTTTTGCTTTTTCCTGCTAATCCTAGCATGATAAAGAAGATTCAAAGAGAGTGAGATGCCAGCTCCTTTCATTCAGTCAGTAGCTTCAAACATTTCTGGTATATGAAAAACATGTTTTTCAATGGCAAAAATCAATGAATATTGTAAATGCACAAACAGTAATATCTCAACATTGCACGGTGCAATTCTGAAATTTTTAGCTTTTTCCTGTTAATCCTAGCATGATAAAGAAGATTCAAAGAGAGTGAGATGCCAGCTCCTTTCATTCAGTCAGTAGCTTCAAACATTTCTGGTATATGAAAAACGTTTTTCAATGGCAAAAATCAATGAATATTGTAAATGCACAAACAGTAATATCTCCACATTGCAAGGTGCAATTCTGAAATTTTTTGCTTTTTCCTGTTAATCCTAGCATGATAAAGAAGATTCAAAGAGAGTGAGATGCCAGCTCCTTTCATTCAGTCAGTAGCTTCAAACATTTCTGGTATATGAAAAACATGTTTTTCAATGGCAAAAATCAATGAATATTGTAAATGCACAAACAGTAATATCTCCACATTGCAAGGTGCAATTCTGAAATTTTTTGCTTTTTCCTGCTCCTCTTAGCATGATAAAGAAGATTCAAAGAGAGTGAGATGCCAGCTCCTTTCATTCAGTCAGTAGCTTCAATCATTTCTGGACGTTTTTCAATGGCAAAAATCAATGAATATTGTAAATGCACAAACAGTAATTTCTCCGCATTGCAAGGTGCAATTCTGAAATTTTTTGCTTTTTCCTGCTCCTCTTAGCATGGTAAAGAAGACTCAAAGAGAGTGAGATGCCAGCTCCTTTCATTCAGTCAGTAGCTTCAATCATTTCTGGACGTTTTTCAACGGCAAAAATCAATGAATATTGTAGATGCACAAACAGTAATTTCTCCGCATTGCAAGGTGCAATTCTGAAATTTTTTGCTTTTTCCTGCTCCTCTTAGCATGATAAAGAAGATTCAAAGAGACTGAGATGCCAGCTCCTTTCATTCAGTCAGTAGCTTCAATCATTTCTGGACGTTTTTCAATGGCAAAAATCAATGAATATTGTAAATGCACAAACAGTAATATCTCCACATTGCACGGTGCAATTCTGAAATTTTTAGCTTTTTCCTGTTAATCCTAGCATGATAAAGAAGATTCAAAGAGAGTGAGATGCCAGCTCCTTTCATTCAGTCAGTAGCTTCAAACATTTCTGGTATATGAAAAACATGTTTTTCAATGGCAAAAATCAATGAATATTGTAAATGCACAAACAGTAATATCTCCACATTGCAAGGTGCAATTCTGAAATTTTTTGCTTTTTCCTGCTAATCCTAGCATGATAAAGAAGATTCAAAGAGAGTGAGATGCCAGCTCCTTTCATTCAGTCAGTAGCTTCAAACATTTCTGGTATATGAATAACATGATGTTTTTCAATGGCAAAAATCAATGAATATTGTAAATGCACAAACAGTAATTTCTCCGCATTGCAAGGTGCAATTCTGAAATTTTTGCTTTTTCCTGCTCCTCTTAGCATGATAAAGAAGATTCAGAGAGTGAGATGCCAGCTCCTTTCATTCAGTCAGTAGCTTCAATCATTTCTGGACGTTTTTCAATGGCAAAAATCAATGAATATTGTAAATGCACAAACAGTAATTTCTCCGCATTGCAAGGTGCAATTCTGAAATTTTTTGCTTTTTCCTGCTCCTCTTAGCATGATAAAGAAGATTCAAAGAGAGTGATATGCCAGCTCCTTTCATTCAGTCAGTAGCTTCAATCATTTCTGGTATATGAATAACATGATGTTTTTCAATGGCAAAAATCAATGAATATTGTAAATGCACAAACAGTAATTTCTCCGCATTGCAAGGTGCAATTCTGAAATTTTTTGCTTTTTCCTGCTCCTCTTAGCATGATAAAGAAGATTCAAAGAGAGTGAGATGCCAGCTCCTTTCATTCAGTCAGTAGCTTCAATCATTTCTGGACGTTTTTCAATGGCAAAAATCAATGAATATTGTAAATGCACAAACAGTAATTTCTCCGCATTGCAAGGTGCAATTCTGAAATTTTTTGCTTTTTCCTGCTCCTCTTAGCATGGTAAAGAAGACTCAAAGAGAGTGAGATGCCAGCTCCTTTCATTCAGTCAGTAGCTTCAATCATTTCTGGACGTTTTTCAACGGCAAAAATCAATGAATATTGTAGATGCACAAACAGTAATTTCTCCGCATTGCAAGGTGCAATTCTGAAATTTTTTGCTTTTTCCTGCTCCTCTTAGCATGATAAAGAAGATTCAAAGAGACTGAGATGCCAGCTCCTTTCATTCAGTCAGTAGCTTCAATCATTTCTGGACGTTTTTCAATGGCAAAAATCAATGAATATTGTAAATGCACAAACAGTAATTTCTCCGCATTGCAAGGTGCAATTCTGAAATTTTTTGCTTTTTCCTGCTCCTCTTAGCATGATAAAGAAGATTCAAAGAGAGTGAGATGCCAGCTCCTTTCATTCAGTCAGTAGCTTCAATCATTTCTGGATGTTTTTCAATGGCAAAAATCAATGAATATTGTAAATGCACAAACAGTAATTTCTCCGCATTGCAAGGTGCAATTCTGAAATTTTTTGCTTTTTCCTGCTCCTCTTAGTATGATAAAGAAGATTCAAAGAGAGTGAGATGCCAGCTCCTTTCATTCAGTCAGTAGCTTCAAACATTTCTGGTATATGAATAACATGATGTTTTTCAATGGCAAAAATCAATGAATATTGTAAATGCACAAACAGTAATTTCTCCGCATTGCAAGGTGCAATTCTGAAATTTTTTGCTTTTTCCTGCTCCTCTTAGCATGATAAAGAAGATTCAAAGAGAGTGAGATGCCAGCTCCTTTCATTCAGTCAGTAGCTTCAATCATTTCTGGTATATGAATAACATGATGTTTTTCAATGGCAAAAATTAATGAATATTGTAAATGCACAAACAGTAATATCTCCGCATTGCAAGGTGCAATTCTGAAATTTTTTGCTTTTTCCTGCTCCTCTTAGCATGATAAAGAAGATTCAAAGAGAGTGAGATGCCAGCTCCTTTCATTCAGTCAGTAGCTTCAATCATTTCTGGACGTTTTTCAATGGCAAAAATCAATGAATATTGTAAATGCACAAACAGTAATTTCTCCGCATTGAAGGTGCAATTCTGAAATTTTTTGCTTTTTCCTGCTCCTCTTAGCATGATAAAGAAGATTCAAAGAGAGTGAGATGCCAGCTCCTTTCATTCAGTCAGTAGCTTCAAACATTTCTGGTATATGAATAACATGATGTTTTTCAATGGCAAAAATCAATGAATATTCTAAATGCACAAACAGTAATTTCTCCGCATTGCAAGGTGCAATTCTGAAATTTTTTGCTTTTTCCTGCTCCTCTTAGCATGATAAAGAAGATTCAAAGAGAGTGAGATGAGAGCTCCTTTCATTCAGTCAGTAGCTTCAATCATTTCTGGACGTTTTTCAATGGCAAAAATCAATGAATATTGTAAATGCACAAACAGTAATTTCTCCGCATTGCAAGGTGCAATTCTGAAATGTTTTGCTTTTTCCTGCTCCTCTTAGCATGATAAAGAAGATTCAGAGAGTGAGATGCCAGCTCCTTTCATTCAGTCAGTAGCTTCAATCATTTCTGGACGTTTTTCAATGGCAAAAATCAATGAATATTGTAAATGCACAAACAGTAATTTCTCCGCATTGCAAGGTGCAATTCTGAAATTTTTTGCTTTTTCCTGCTCCTCTTAGCATGATAAAGAAGATTCAAAGAGAGTGATATGCCAGCTCCTTTCATTCAGTCAGTAGCTTCAATCATTTCTGGTATATGAATAACATGATGTTTTTCAATGGCAAAAATCAATGAATATTGTAAATGCACAAACAGTAATTTCTCCGCATTGCAAGGTGCAATTCTGAAATTTTTTGCTTTTTCCTGCTCCTCTTAGCATGATAAAGAAGATTCAAAGAGAGTGAGATGCCAGCTCCTTTCATTCAGTCAGTAGCTTCAATCATTTCTGGACGTTTTTCAATGGCAAAAATCAATGAATATTGTAAATGCACAAACAGTAATTTCTCCGCATTGCAAGGTGCAATTCTGAAATTTTTTGCTTTTTCCTGCTCCTCTTAGTATGATAAAGAAGATTCAAAGAGAGTGAGATGCCAGCTCCTTTCATTCAGTCAGTAGCTTCAAACATTTCTGGTATATGAATAACATGATGTTTTTCAATGGCAAAAATCAATGAATATTGTAAATGCACAAACAGTAATTTCTCCGCATTGCAAGGTGCAATTCTGAAATTTTTTGCTTTTTCCTGCTAATCCTAGCATGATAAAGAAGATTCAAAGAGAGTGAGATGCCAGCTCCTTTCATTCAGTCAGTAGCTTCAAACATTTCTGGTATATGAAAAACATGTTTTTCAATGGCAAAAATCAATGAATATTGTAAATGCACAAACAGTAATATCTCCACATTGCACGGTGCAATTCTGAAATTTTTAGCTTTTTCCTGTTAATCCTAGCATGATAAAGAAGATTCAAAGAGAGTGAGATGTCAGCTCCTTTCATTCAGTCAGTAGCTTCAAACATTTCTGGTATATGAAAAACATGTTTTTCAATGGCAAAAATCAATGAATATTGTAAATGCACAAACAGTAATATCTCCACATTGCAAGGTGCAATTCTGAAATTTTTTGCTTTTTCCTGCTAATCCTAGCATGATAAAGAAGATTCAAAGAGAGTGAGATGCCAGCTCCTTTCATTCAGTCAGTAGCTTCAAACATTTCTGGTATATGAATAACATGATGTTTTTCAATGGCAAAAATCAATGAATATTGTAAATGCACAAACAGTAATTTCTCCGCATTGCAAGGTGCAATTCTGAAATTTTTGCTTTTTCCTGCTCCTCTTAGCATGATAAAGAAGATTCAAAGAGAGTGAGATGCCAGCTCCTTTCATTCAGTCAGTAGCTTCAATCATTTCTGGACGTTTTTCAATGGCAAAAATCAATGAATATTGTAAATGCACAAACAGTAATTTCTCCGCATTGCAAGGTGCAATTCTGAAATTTTTTGCTTTTTCCTGCTCCTCTTAGCATGATAAAGAAGATTCAAAGAGAGTGAGATGCCAGCTCCTTTCATTCAGTCAGTAGCTTCAATCATTTCTGGACGTTTTTCAATGGCAAAAATCAATGAATATTGTAAATGCACAAACAGTAATTTCTCCGCATTGCAAGGTGCAATTCTGAAATTTTTTGCTTTTTCCTGCTCCTCTTAGTATGATAAAGAAGATTCAAAGAGAGTGAGATGCCAGCTCCTTTCATTCAGTCAGTAGCTTCAAACATTTCTGGTATATGAATAACATGATGTTTTTCAATGGCAAAAATCAATGAATATTGTAAATGCACAAACAGTAATTTCTCCGCATTGCAAGGTGCAATTCTGAAATTTTTTGCTTTTTCCTGCTCCTCTTAGCATGATAAAGAAGATTCAAAGAGAGTGAGATGCCAGCTCCTTTCATTCAGTCAGTAGCTTCAATCATTTCTGGTATATGAATAACATGATGTTTTTCAATGGCAAAAATTAATGAATATTGTAAATGCACAAACAGTAATATCTCCGCATTGCAAGGTGCAATTCTGAAATTTTTTGCTTTTTCCTGCTCCTCTTAGCATGATAAAGAAGATTCAAAGAGAGTGAGATGCCAGCTCCTTTCATTCAGTCAGTAGCTTCAATCATTTCTGGACGTTTTTCAATGGCAAAAATCAATGAATATTGTAAATGCACAAACAGTAATTTCTCCGCATTGAAGGTGCAATTCTGAAATTTTTTGCTTTTTCCTGCTCCTCTTAGCATGATAAAGAAGATTCAAAGAGAGTGAGATGCCAGCTCCTTTCATTCAGTCAGTAGCTTCAAACATTTCTGGTATATGAATAACATGATGTTTTTCAATGGCAAAAATCAATGAATATTGTAAATGCACAAACAGTAATTTCTCCGCATTGCAAGGTGCAATTCTGAAATTTTTTGCTTTTTCCTGCTCCTCTTAGCATGATAAAGAAGATTCAAAGAGAGTGAGATGAGAGCTCCTTTCATTCAGTCAGTAGCTTCAATCATTTCTGGACGTTTTTCAATGGCAAAAATCAATGAATATTGTAAATGCACAAACAGTAATTTCTCCGCATTGCAAGGTGCAATTCTGAAATGTTTTGCTTTTTCCTGCTCCTCTTAGCATGATAAAGAAGATTCAGAGAGTGAGATGCCAGCTCCTTTCATTCAGTCAGTAGCTTCAATCATTTCTGGACGTTTTTCAATGGCAAAAATCAATGAATATTGTAAATGCACAAACAGTAATTTCTCCGCATTGCAAGGTGCAATTCTGAAATTTTTTGCTTTTTCCTGCTCCTCTTAGCATGATAAAGAAGATTCAAAGAGAGTGATATGCCAGCTCCTTTCATTCAGTCAGTAGCTTCAATCATTTCTGGTATATGAATAACATGATGTTTTTCAATGGCAAAAATCAATGAATATTGTAAATGCACAAACAGTAATTTCTCCGCATTGCAAGGTGCAATTCTGAAATTTTTTGCTTTTTCCTGCTCCTCTTAGCATGATAAAGAAGATTCAAAGAGAGTGAGATGCCAGCTCCTTTCATTCAGTCAGTAGCTTCAATCATTTCTGGACGTTTTTCAATGGCAAAAATCAATGAATATTGTAAATGCACAAACAGTAATTTCTCCGCATTGCAAGGTGCAATTCTGAAATTTTTTGCTTTTTCCTGCTCCTCTTAGTATGATAAAGAAGATTCAAAGAGAGTGAGATGCCAGCTCCTTTCATTCAGTCAGTAGCTTCAAACATTTCTGGTATATGAATAACATGATGTTTTTCAATGGCAAAAATCAATGAATATTGTAAATGCACAAACTAATTTCTCCGCATTGCAAGGTGCAATTCTGAAATTTTTTGCTTTTTCCTGCTCCTCTTAGCATGATAAAGAAGATTCAAAGAGAGTGAGATGCCAGCTCCTTTCATTCAGTCAGTAGCTTCAATCATTTCTGGTATATGAATAACATGATGTTTTTCAATGGCAAAAATTAATGAATATTGTAAATGCACAAACAGTAATATCTCCGCATTGCAAGGTGCAATTCTGAAATTTTTTGCTTTTTCCTGCTCCTCTTAGCATGATAAAGAAGATTCAAAGAGAGTGAGATGCCAGCTCCTTTCATTCAGTCAGTAGCTTCAATCATTTCTGGACGTTTTTCAATGGCAAAAATCAATGAATATTGTAAATGCACAAACAGTAATTTCTCCGCATTGAAGGTGCAATTCTGAAATTTTTTGCTTTTTCCTGCTCCTCTTAGCATGATAAAGAAGATTCAAAGAGAGTGAGATGCCAGCTCCTTTCATTCAGTCAGTAGCTTCAATCATTTCTGGATGTTTTTCAATGGCAAAAATCAATGAATATTGTAAATGCACAAACAGTAATTTCTCCGCATTGCAAGGTGCAATTCTGAAATTTTTTGCTTTTTCCTGCTCCTCTTAGCATGATAAAGAAGATTCAAAGAGAGTGAGATGCCAGCTCCTTTCATTCAGTCAGTAGCTTCAAACATTTCTGGTATATGAAAAACATGTTTTTCAATGGCAAAAATCAATGAATATTGTAAATGCACAAACAGTAATATCTCCACATTGCACGGTGCAATTCTGAAATTTTTAGCTTTTTCCTGTTAATCCTAGCATGATAAAGAAGATTCAAAGAGAGTGAGATGCCAGCTCCTTTCATTCAGTCAGTAGCTTCAAACATTTCTGGTATATGAAAAACATGTTTTTCAATGGCAAAAATCAATGAATATTGTAAATGCACAAACAGTAATATCTCCACATTGCAAGGTGCAATTCTGAAATTTTTTGCTTTTTCCTGCTAATCCTAGCATGATAAAGAAGATTCAAAGAGAGTGAGATGCCAGCTCCTTTCATTCAGTCAGTAGCTTCAAACATTTCTGGTATATGAAAAACATGTTTTTCAATGGCAAAAATCAATGAATATTGTAAATGCACAAACAGTAATATCTCCACATTGCACGGTGCAATTATGAAATTTTTAGCTTTTTCCTGTTAATCCTAGCATGATAAAGAAGATTCAAAGAGAGTGAGATGCCAGCTCCTTTCATTCAGTCAGTAGCTTCAAACATTTCTGGTATATGAAAAACATGTTTTTCAATGGCAAAAATCAATGAATATTGTAAATGCACAAACAGTAATAACTCCACATTGCAAGGTGCAATTCTGAAATTTTTTGCTTTTTCCTGCTAATCCTAGCATGATAAAGAAGATTCAAAGAGAGTGAGATGCCAGCTCCTTTCATTCAGTCAGTAGCTTCAAACATTTCTGGTATATGAAAAACATGTTTTTCAATGGCAAAAATCAATGAATATTGTAAATGCACAAACAGTAATATCTCAACATTGCACGGTGCAATTCTGAAATTTTTAGCTTTTTCCTGTTAATCCTAGCATGATAAAGAAGATTCAAAGAGAGTGAGATGCCAGCTCCTTTCATTCAGTCAGTAGCTTCAAACATTTCTGGTATATGAAAAACGTTTTTCAATGGCAAAAATCAATGAATATTGTAAATGCACAAACAGTAATATCTCCACATTGCAAGGTGCAATTCTGAAATTTTTTGCTTTTTCCTGTTAATCCTAGCATGATAAAGAAGATTCAAAGAGAGTGAGATGCCAGCTCCTTTCATTCAGTCAGTAGCTTCAAACATTTCTGGTATATGAAAAACATGTTTTTCAATGGCAAAAATCAATGAATATTGTAAATGCACAAACAGTAATATCTCCACATTGCAAGGTGCAATTCTGAAATTTTTTGCTTTTTCCTGCTCCTCTTAGCATGATAAAGAAGATTCAAAGAGAGTGAGATGCCAGCTCCTTTCATTCAGTCAGTAGCTTCAATCATTTCTGGACGTTTTTCAATGGCAAAAATCAATGAATATTGTAAATGCACAAACAGTAATTTCTCCGCATTGCAAGGTGCAATTCTGAAATTTTTTGCTTTTTCCTGCTCCTCTTAGCATGGTAAAGAAGACTCAAAGAGAGTGAGATGCCAGCTCCTTTCATTCAGTCAGTAGCTTCAATCATTTCTGGACGTTTTTCAACGGCAAAAATCAATGAATATTGTAGATGCACAAACAGTAATTTCTCCGCATTGCAAGGTGCAATTCTGAAATTTTTTGCTTTTTCCTGCTCCTCTTAGCATGATAAAGAAGATTCAAAGAGACTGAGATGCCAGCTCCTTTCATTCAGTCAGTAGCTTCAATCATTTCTGGACGTTTTTCAATGGCAAAAATCAATGAATATTGTAAATGCACAAACAGTAATATCTCCACATTGCACGGTGCAATTCTGAAATTTTTAGCTTTTTCCTGTTAATCCTAGCATGATAAAGAAGATTCAAAGAGAGTGAGATGCCAGCTCCTTTCATTCAGTCAGTAGCTTCAAACATTTCTGGTATATGAAAAACATGTTTTTCAATGGCAAAAATCAATGAATATTGTAAATGCACAAACAGTAATATCTCCACATTGCAAGGTGCAATTCTGAAATTTTTTGCTTTTTCCTGCTAATCCTAGCATGATAAAGAAGATTCAAAGAGAGTGAGATGCCAGCTCCTTTCATTCAGTCAGTAGCTTCAAACATTTCTGGTATATGAATAACATGATGTTTTTCAATGGCAAAAATCAATGAATATTGTAAATGCACAAACTAATTTCTCCGCATTGCAAGGTGCAATTCTGAAATTTTTTGCTTTTTCCTGCTCCTCTTAGCATGATAAAGAAGATTCAAAGAGAGTGAGATGCCAGCTCCTTTCATTCAGTCAGTAGCTTCAATCATTTCTGGTATATGAATAACATGATGTTTTTCAATGGCAAAAATTAATGAATATTGTAAATGCACAAACAGTAATATCTCCGCATTGCAAGGTGCAATTCTGAAATTTTTTGCTTTTTCCTGCTCCTCTTAGCATGATAAAGAAGATTCAAAGAGAGTGAGATGCCAGCTCCTTTCATTCAGTCAGTAGCTTCAATCATTTCTGGACGTTTTTCAATGGCAAAAATCAATGAATATTGTAAATGCACAAACAGTAATTTCTCCGCATTGAAGGTGCAATTCTGAAATTTTTTGCTTTTTCCTGCTCCTCTTAGCATGATAAAGAAGATTCAAAGAGAGTGAGATGCCAGCTCCTTTCATTCAGTCAGTAGCTTCAATCATTTCTGGATGTTTTTCAATGGCAAAAATCAATGAATATTGTAAATGCACAAACAGTAATTTCTCCGCATTGCAAGGTGCAATTCTGAAATTTTTTGCTTTTTCCTGCTCCTCTTAGCATGATAAAGAAGATTCAAAGAGAGTGAGATGCCAGCTCCTTTCATTCAGTCAGTAGCTTCAAACATTTCTGGTATATGAAAAACATGTTTTTCAATGGCAAAAATCAATGAATATTGTAAATGCACAAACAGTAATATCTCCACATTGCACGGTGCAATTCTGAAATTTTTAGCTTTTTCCTGTTAATCCTAGCATGATAAAGAAGATTCAAAGAGAGTGAGATGCCAGCTCCTTTCATTCAGTCAGTAGCTTCAAACATTTCTGGTATATGAAAAACATGTTTTTCAATGGCAAAAATCAATGAATATTGTAAATGCACAAACAGTAATATCTCCACATTGCAAGGTGCAATTCTGAAATTTTTTGCTTTTTCCTGCTAATCCTTGCATGATAAAGAAGATTCAAAGAGAGTGAGATGCCAGCTCCTTTCATTCAGTCAGTAGCTTCAAACATTTCTGGTATATGAAAAACATGTTTTTCAATGGCAAAAATCAATGAATATTGTAAATGCACAAACAGTAATATCTCCACATTGCACGGTGCAATTATGAAATTTTTAGCTTTTTCCTGTTAATCCTAGCATGATAAAGAAGATTCAAAGAGAGTGAGATGCCAGCTCCTTTCATTCAGTCAGTAGCTTCAAACATTTCTGGTATATGAAAAACATGTTTTTCAATGGCAAAAATCAATGAATATTGTAAATGCACAAACAGTAATAACTCCACATTGCAAGGTGCAATTCTGAAATTTTTTGCTTTTTCCTGCTAATCCTAGCATGATAAAGAAGATTCAAAGAGAGTGAGATGCCAGCTCCTTTCATTCAGTCAGTAGCTTCAAACATTTCTGGTATATGAAAAACATGTTTTTCAATGGCAAAAATCAATGAATATTGTAAATGCACAAACAGTAATATCTCAACATTGCACGGTGCAATTCTGAAATTTTTAGCTTTTTCCTGTTAATCCTAGCATGATAAAGAAGATTCAAAGAGAGTGAGATGCCAGCTCCTTTCATTCAGTCAGTAGCTTCAAACATTTCTGGTATATGAAAAACGTTTTTCAATGGCAAAAATCAATGAATATTGTAAATGCACAAACAGTAATATCTCCACATTGCAAGGTGCAATTCTGAAATTTTTTGCTTTTTCCTGTTAATCCTAGCATGATAAAGAAGATTCAAAGAGAGTGAGATGCCAGCTCCTTTCATTCAGTCAGTAGCTTCAAACATTTCTGGTATATGAAAAACATGTTTTTCAATGGCAAAAATCAATGAATATTGTAAATGCACAAACAGTAATATCTCCACATTGCAAGGTGCAATTCTGAAATTTTTTGCTTTTTCCTGCTCCTCTTAGCATGATAAAGAAGATTCAAAGAGAGTGAGATGCCAGCTCCTTTCATTCAGTCAGTAGCTTCAAACATTTCTGGTATATGAAAAACATGTTTTTCAATGGCAAAAATCAATGAATATTGTAAATGCACAAACAGTAATATCTCCACATTGCAAGGTGCAATTCTGAAATTTTTTGCTTTTTCCTGCTCCTCTTAGCATGATAAAGAAGATTCAAAGAGAGTGAGATGCCAGCTCCTTTCATTCAGTCAGTAGCTTCAATCATTTCTGGACGTTTTTCAATGGCAAAAATCAATGAATATTGTAAATGCACAAACAGTAATTTCTCCGCATTGCAAGGTGCAATTCTGAAATTTTTTGCTTTTTCCTGCTCCTCTTAGCATGGTAAAGAAGACTCAAAGAGAGTGAGATGCCAGCTCCTTTCATTCAGTCAGTAGCTTCAATCATTTCTGGACGTTTTTCAACGGCAAAAATCAATGAATATTGTAGATGCACAAACAGTAATTTCTCCGCATTGCAAGGTGCAATTCTGAAATTTTTTGCTTTTTCCTGCTCCTCTTAGCATGATAAAGAAGATTCAAAGAGACTGAGATGCCAGCTCCTTTCATTCAGTCAGTAGCTTCAATCATTTCTGGACGTTTTTCAATGGCAAAAATCAATGAATATTGTAAATGCACAAACAGTAATATCTCCACATTGCACGGTGCAATTCTGAAATTTTTAGCTTTTTCCTGTTAATCCTAGCATGATAAAGAAGATTCAAAGAGAGTGAGATGCCAGCTCCTTTCATTCAGTCAGTAGCTTCAAACATTTCTGGTATATGAAAAACATGTTTTTCAATGGCAAAAATCAATGAATATTGTAAATGCACAAACAGTAATATCTCCACATTGCAAGGTGCAATTCTGAAATTTTTTGCTTTTTCCTGCTAATCCTAGCATGATAAAGAAGATTCAAAGAGAGTGAGATGCCAGCTCCTTTCATTCAGTCAGTAGCTTCAAACATTTCTGGTATATGAATAACATGATGTTTTTCAATGGCAAAAATCAATGAATATTGTAAATGCACAAACAGTAATTTCTCCGCATTGCAAGGTGCAATTCTGAAATTTTTGCTTTTTCCTGCTCCTCTTAGCATGATAAAGAAGATTCAGAGAGTGAGATGCCAGCTCCTTTCATTCAGTCAGTAGCTTCAATCATTTCTGGACGTTTTTCAATGGCAAAAATCAATGAATATTGTAAATGCACAAACAGTAATTTCTCCGCATTGCAAGGTGCAATTCTGAAATTTTTTGCTTTTTCCTGCTCCTCTTAGCATGATAAAGAAGATTCAAAGAGAGTGATATGCCAGCTCCTTTCATTCAGTCAGTAGCTTCAATCATTTCTGGTATATGAATAACATGATGTTTTTCAATGGCAAAAATCAATGAATATTGTAAATGCACAAACAGTAATTTCTCCGCATTGCAAGGTGCAATTCTGAAATTTTTTGCTTTTTCCTGCTCCTCTTAGCATGATAAAGAAGATTCAAAGAGAGTGAGATGCCAGCTCCTTTCATTCAGTCAGTAGCTTCAATCATTTCTGGACGTTTTTCAATGGCAAAAATCAATGAATATTGTAAATGCACAAACAGTAATTTCTCCGCATTGCAAGGTGCAATTCTGAAATTTTTTGCTTTTTCCTGCTCCTCTTAGCATGGTAAAGAAGACTCAAAGAGAGTGAGATGCCAGCTCCTTTCATTCAGTCAGTAGCTTCAATCATTTCTGGACGTTTTTCAACGGCAAAAATCAATGAATATTGTAGATGCACAAACAGTAATTTCTCCGCATTGCAAGGTGCAATTCTGAAATTTTTTGCTTTTTCCTGCTCCTCTTAGCATGATAAAGAAGATTCAAAGAGACTGAGATGCCAGCTCCTTTCATTCAGTCAGTAGCTTCAATCATTTCTGGACGTTTTTCAATGGCAAAAATCAATGAATATTGTAAATGCACAAACAGTAATTTCTCCGCATTGCAAGGTGCAATTCTGAAATTTTTTGCTTTTTCCTGCTCCTCTTAGCATGATAAAGAAGATTCAAAGAGAGTGAGATGCCAGCTCCTTTCATTCAGTCAGTAGCTTCAATCATTTCTGGATGTTTTTCAATGGCAAAAATCAATGAATATTGTAAATGCACAAACAGTAATTTCTCCGCATTGCAAGGTGCAATTCTGAAATTTTTTGCTTTTTCCTGCTCCTCTTAGTATGATAAAGAAGATTCAAAGAGAGTGAGATGCCAGCTCCTTTCATTCAGTCAGTAGCTTCAAACATTTCTGGTATATGAATAACATGATGTTTTTCAATGGCAAAAATCAATGAATATTGTAAATGCACAAACAGTAATTTCTCCGCATTGCAAGGTGCAATTCTGAAATTTTTTGCTTTTTCCTGCTCCTCTTAGCATGATAAAGAAGATTCAAAGAGAGTGAGATGCCAGCTCCTTTCATTCAGTCAGTAGCTTCAATCATTTCTGGTATATGAATAACATGATGTTTTTCAATGGCAAAAATTAATGAATATTGTAAATGCACAAACAGTAATATCTCCGCATTGCAAGGTGCAATTCTGAAATTTTTTGCTTTTTCCTGCTCCTCTTAGCATGATAAAGAAGATTCAAAGAGAGTGAGATGCCAGCTCCTTTCATTCAGTCAGTAGCTTCAATCATTTCTGGACGTTTTTCAATGGCAAAAATCAATGAATATTGTAAATGCACAAACAGTAATTTCTCCGCATTGAAGGTGCAATTCTGAAATTTTTTGCTTTTTCCTGCTCCTCTTAGCATGATAAAGAAGATTCAAAGAGAGTGAGATGCCAGCTCCTTTCATTCAGTCAGTAGCTTCAAACATTTCTGGTATATGAATAACATGATGTTTTTCAATGGCAAAAATCAATGAATATTGTAAATGCACAAACAGTAATTTCTCCGCATTGCAAGGTGCAATTCTGAAATTTTTTGCTTTTTCCTGCTCCTCTTAGCATGATAAAGAAGATTCAAAGAGAGTGAGATGAGAGCTCCTTTCATTCAGTCAGTAGCTTCAATCATTTCTGGACGTTTTTCAATGGCAAAAATCAATGAATATTGTAAATGCACAAACAGTAATTTCTCCGCATTGCAAGGTGCAATTCTGAAATGTTTTGCTTTTTCCTGCTCCTCTTAGCATGATAAAGAAGATTCAGAGAGTGAGATGCCAGCTCCTTTCATTCAGTCAGTAGCTTCAATCATTTCTGGACGTTTTTCAATGGCAAAAATCAATGAATATTGTAAATGCACAAACAGTAATTTCTCCGCATTGCAAGGTGCAATTCTGAAATTTTTTGCTTTTTCCTGCTCCTCTTAGCATGATAAAGAAGATTCAAAGAGAGTGATATGCCAGCTCCTTTCATTCAGTCAGTAGCTTCAATCATTTCTGGTATATGAATAACATGATGTTTTTCAATGGCAAAAATCAATGAATATTGTAAATGCACAAACAGTAATTTCTCCGCATTGCAAGGTGCAATTCTGAAATTTTTTGCTTTTTCCTGCTCCTCTTAGCATGATAAAGAAGATTCAAAGAGAGTGAGATGCCAGCTCCTTTCATTCAGTCAGTAGCTTCAATCATTTCTGGACGTTTTTCAATGGCAAAAATCAATGAATATTGTAAATGCACAAACAGTAATTTCTCCGCATTGCAAGGTGCAATTCTGAAATTTTTTGCTTTTTCCTGCTCCTCTTAGTATGATAAAGAAGATTCAAAGAGAGTGAGATGCCAGCTCCTTTCATTCAGTCAGTAGCTTCAAACATTTCTGGTATATGAATAACATGATGTTTTTCAATGGCAAAAATCAATGAATATTGTAAATGCACAAACAGTAATTTCTCCGCATTGCAAGGTGCAATTCTGAAATTTTTTGCTTTTTCCTGCTAATCCTAGCATGATAAAGAAGATTCAAAGAGAGTGAGATGCCAGCTCCTTTCATTCAGTCAGTAGCTTCAAACATTTCTGGTATATGAAAAACATGTTTTTCAATGGCAAAAATCAATGAATATTGTAAATGCACAAACAGTAATATCTCCACATTGCACGGTGCAATTCTGAAATTTTTAGCTTTTTCCTGTTAATCCTAGCATGATAAAGAAGATTCAAAGAGAGTGAGATGCCAGCTCCTTTCATTCAGTCAGTAGCTTCAAACATTTCTGGTATATGAAAAACATGTTTTTCAATGGCAAAAATCAATGAATATTGTAAATGCACAAACAGTAATATCTCCACATTGCAAGGTGCAATTCTGAAATTTTTTGCTTTTTCCTGCTAATCCTAGCATGATAAAGAAGATTCAAAGAGAGTGAGATGCCAGCTCCTTTCATTCAGTCAGTAGCTTCAAACATTTCTGGTATATGAATAACATGATGTTTTTCAATGGCAAAAATCAATGAATATTGTAAATGCACAAACAGTAATTTCTCCGCATTGCAAGGTGCAATTCTGAAATTTTTGCTTTTTCCTGCTCCTCTTAGCATGATAAAGAAGATTCAAAGAGAGTGAGATGCCAGCTCCTTTCATTCAGTCAGTAGCTTCAATCATTTCTGGACGTTTTTCAATGGCAAAAATCAATGAATATTGTAAATGCACAAACAGTAATTTCTCCGCATTGCAAGGTGCAATTCTGAAATTTTTTGCTTTTTCCTGCTCCTCTTAGCATGATAAAGAAGATTCAAAGAGAGTGAGATGCCAGCTCCTTTCATTCAGTCAGTAGCTTCAATCATTTCTGGACGTTTTTCAATGGCAAAAATCAATGAATATTGTAAATGCACAAACAGTAATTTCTCCGCATTGCAAGGTGCAATTCTGAAATTTTTTGCTTTTTCCTGCTCCTCTTAGTATGATAAAGAAGATTCAAAGAGAGTGAGATGCCAGCTCCTTTCATTCAGTCAGTAGCTTCAAACATTTCTGGTATATGAATAACATGATGTTTTTCAATGGCAAAAATCAATGAATATTGTAAATGCACAAACAGTAATTTCTCCGCATTGCAAGGTGCAATTCTGAAATTTTTTGCTTTTTCCTGCTCCTCTTAGCATGATAAAGAAGATTCAAAGAGAGTGAGATGCCAGCTCCTTTCATTCAGTCAGTAGCTTCAATCATTTCTGGTATATGAATAACATGATGTTTTTCAATGGCAAAAATTAATGAATATTGTAAATGCACAAACAGTAATATCTCCGCATTGCAAGGTGCAATTCTGAAATTTTTTGCTTTTTCCTGCTCCTCTTAGCATGATAAAGAAGATTCAAAGAGAGTGAGATGCCAGCTCCTTTCATTCAGTCAGTAGCTTCAATCATTTCTGGACGTTTTTCAATGGCAAAAATCAATGAATATTGTAAATGCACAAACAGTAATTTCTCCGCATTGAAGGTGCAATTCTGAAATTTTTTGCTTTTTCCTGCTCCTCTTAGCATGATAAAGAAGATTCAAAGAGAGTGAGATGCCAGCTCCTTTCATTCAGTCAGTAGCTTCAAACATTTCTGGTATATGAATAACATGATGTTTTTCAATGGCAAAAATCAATGAATATTGTAAATGCACAAACAGTAATTTCTCCGCATTGCAAGGTGCAATTCTGAAATTTTTTGCTTTTTCCTGCTCCTCTTAGCATGATAAAGAAGATTCAAAGAGAGTGAGATGAGAGCTCCTTTCATTCAGTCAGTAGCTTCAATCATTTCTGGACGTTTTTCAATGGCAAAAATCAATGAATATTGTAAATGCACAAACAGTAATTTCTCCGCATTGCAAGGTGCAATTCTGAAATGTTTTGCTTTTTCCTGCTCCTCTTAGCATGATAAAGAAGATTCAGAGAGTGAGATGCCAGCTCCTTTCATTCAGTCAGTAGCTTCAATCATTTCTGGACGTTTTTCAATGGCAAAAATCAATGAATATTGTAAATGCACAAACAGTAATTTCTCCGCATTGCAAGGTGCAATTCTGAAATTTTTTGCTTTTTCCTGCTCCTCTTAGCATGATAAAGAAGATTCAAAGAGAGTGATATGCCAGCTCCTTTCATTCAGTCAGTAGCTTCAATCATTTCTGGTATATGAATAACATGATGTTTTTCAATGGCAAAAATCAATGAATATTGTAAATGCACAAACAGTAATTTGTCTGCATTGCAAGGTGCAATTCTGAAATTTTTTGCTTTTTCCTGCTCCTCTTAGCATGATAAAGAAGATTCAAAGAGAGTGAGATGCCAGCTCCTTTCATTCAGTCAGTAGCTTCAATCATTTCTGGACGTTTTTCAATGGCAAAAATCAATGAATATTGTAAATGCACAAACAGTAATTTCTCCGCATTGCAAGGTGCAATTCTGAAATTTTTTGCTTTTTCCTGCTCCTCTTAGTATGATAAAGAAGATTCAAAGAGAGTGAGATGCCAGCTCCTTTCATTCAGTCAGTAGCTTCAAACATTTCTGGTATATGAATAACATGATGTTTTTCAATGGCAAAAATCAATGAATATTGTAAATGCACAAACAGTAATTTCTCCGCATTGCAAGGTGCAATTCTGAAATTTTTTGCTTTTTCCTGCTCCTCTTAGCATGATAAAGAAGATTCAAAGAGAGTGAGATGCCAGCTCCTTTCATTCAGTCAGTAGCTTCAATCATTTCTGGTATATGAATAACATGATGTTTTTCAATGGCAAAAATTAATGAATATTGTAAATGCACAAACAGTAATATCTCCGCATTGCAAGGTGCAATTCTGAAATTTTTTGCTTTTTCCTGCTCCTCTTAGCATGATAAAGAAGATTCAAAGAGAGTGAGATGCCAGCTCCTTTCATTCAGTCAGTAGCTTCAATCATTTCTGGACGTTTTTCAATGGCAAAAATCAATGAATATTGTAAATGCACAAACAGTAATTTCTCCGCATTGAAGGTGCAATTCTGAAATTTTTTGCTTTTTCCTGCTCCTCTTAGCATGATAAAGAAGATTCAAAGAGAGTGAGATGCCAGCTCCTTTCATTCAGTCAGTAGCTTCAAACATTTCTGGTATATGAATAACATGATGTTTTTCAATGGCAAAAATCAATGAATATTGTAAATGCACAAACAGTAATTTCTCCGCATTGCAAGGTGCAATTCTGAAATTTTTTGCTTTTTCCTGCTCCTCTTAGCATGATAAAGAAGATTCAAAGAGAGTGAGATGAGAGCTCCTTTCATTCAGTCAGTAGCTTCAATCATTTCTGGACGTTTTTCAATGGCAAAAATCAATGAATATTGTAAATGCACAAACAGTAATTTCTCCGCATTGCAAGGTGCAATTCTGAAATGTTTTGCTTTTTCCTGCTCCTCTTAGCATGATAAAGAAGATTCAGAGAGTGAGATGCCAGCTCCTTTCATTCAGTCAGTAGCTTCAATCATTTCTGGACGTTTTTCAATGGCAAAAATCAATGAATATTGTAAATGCACAAACAGTAATTTCTCCGCATTGCAAGGTGCAATTCTGAAATTTTTTGCTTTTTCCTGCTCCTCTTAGCATGATAAAGAAGATTCAAAGAGAGTGATATGCCAGCTCCTTTCATTCAGTCAGTAGCTTCAATCATTTCTGGTATATGAATAACATGATGTTTTTCAATGGCAAAAATCAATGAATATTGTAAATGCACAAACAGTAATTTCTCCGCATTGCAAGGTGCAATTCTGAAATTTTTTGCTTTTTCCTGCTCCTCTTAGCATGATAAAGAAGATTCAAAGAGAGTGAGATGCCAGCTCCTTTCATTCAGTCAGTAGCTTCAATCATTTCTGGACGTTTTTCAATGGCAAAAATCAATGAATATTGTAAATGCACAAACAGTAATTTCTCCGCATTGCAAGGTGCAATTCTGAAATTTTTTGCTTTTTCCTGCTCCTCTTAGCATGGTAAAGAAGACTCAAAGAGAGTGAGATGCCAGCTCCTTTCATTCAGTCAGTAGCTTCAATCATTTCTGGACGTTTTTCAACGGCAAAAATCAATGAATATTGTAGATGCACAAACAGTAATTTCTCCGCATTGCAAGGTGCAATTCTGAAATTTTTTGCTTTTTCCTGCTCCTCTTAGCATGATAAAGAAGATTCAAAGAGACTGAGATGCCAGCTCCTTTCATTCAGTCAGTAGCTTCAATCATTTCTGGACGTTTTTCAATGGCAAAAATCAATGAATATTGTAAATGCACAAACAGTAATTTCTCCGCATTGCAAGGTGCAATTCTGAAATTTTTTGCTTTTTCCTGCTCCTCTTAGCATGATAAAGAAGATTCAAAGAGAGTGAGATGCCAGCTCCTTTCATTCAGTCAGTAGCTTCAATCATTTCTGGATGTTTTTCAATGGCAAAAATCAATGAATATTGTAAATGCACAAACAGTAATTTCTCCGCATTGCAAGGTGCAATTCTGAAATTTTTTGCTTTTTCCTGCTCCTCTTAGCATGATAAAGAAGATTCAAAGAGAGTGAGATGCCAGCTCCTTTCATTCAGTCAGTAGCTTCAAACATTTCTGGTATATGAAAAACATGTTTTTCAATGGCAAAAATCAATGAATATTGTAAATGCACAAACAGTAATATCTCCACATTGCACGGTGCAATTCTGAAATTTTTAGCTTTTTCCTGTTAATCCTAGCATGATAAAGAAGATTCAAAGAGAGTGAGATGCCAGCTCCTTTCATTCAGTCAGTAGCTTCAAACATTTCTGGTATATGAAAAACATGTTTTTCAATGGCAAAAATCAATGAATATTGTAAATGCACAAACAGTAATATCTCCACATTGCAAGGTGCAATTCTGAAATTTTTTGCTTTTTCCTGCTAATCCTAGCATGATAAAGAAGATTCAAAGAGAGTGAGATGCCAGCTCCTTTCATTCAGTCAGTAGCTTCAAACATTTCTGGTATATGAAAAACATGTTTTTCAATGGCAAAAATCAATGAATATTGTAAATGCACAAACAGTAATATCTCCACATTGCACGGTGCAATTCTGAAATTTTTAGCTTTTTCCTGTTAATCCTAGCATGATAAAGAAGATTCAAAGAGAGTGAGATGCCAGCTCCTTTCATTCAGTCAGTAGCTTCAAACATTTCTGGTATATGAAAAACATGTTTTTCAATGGCAAAAATCAATGAATATTGTAAATGCACAAACAGTAATATCTCCACATTGCAAGGTGCAATTCTGAAATTTTTTGCTTTTTCCTGCTAATCCTAGCATGATAAAGAAGATTCAAAGAGAGTGAGATGCCAGCTCCTTTCATTCAGTCAGTAGCTTCAAACATTTCTGGTATATGAAAAACATGTTTTTCAATGGCAAAAATCAATGAATATTGTAAATGCACAAACAGTAATATCTCCACATTGCACGGTGCAATTATGAAATTTTTAGCTTTTTCCTGTTAATCCTAGCATGATAAAGAAGATTCAAAGAGAGTGAGATGCCAGCTCCTTTCATTCAGTCAGTAGCTTCAAACATTTCTGGTATATGAAAAACATGTTTTTCAATGGCAAAAATCAATGAATATTGTAAATGCACAAACAGTAATAACTCCACATTGCAAGGTGCAATTCTGAAATTTTTTGCTTTTTCCTGCTAATCCTAGCATGATAAAGAAGATTCAAAGAGAGTGAGATGCCAGCTCCTTTCATTCAGTCAGTAGCTTCAAACATTTCTGGTATATGAAAAACATGTTTTTCAATGGCAAAAATCAATGAATATTGTAAATGCACAAACAGTAATATCTCAACATTGCACGGTGCAATTCTGAAATTTTTAGCTTTTTCCTGTTAATCCTAGCATGATAAAGAAGATTCAAAGAGAGTGAGATGCCAGCTCCTTTCATTCAGTCAGTAGCTTCAAACATTTCTGGTATATGAAAAACGTTTTTCAATGGCAAAAATCAATGAATATTGTAAATGCACAAACAGTAATATCTCCACATTGCAAGGTGCAATTCTGAAATTTTTTGCTTTTTCCTGTTAATCCTAGCATGATAAAGAAGATTCAAAGAGAGTGAGATGCCAGCTCCTTTCATTCAGTCAGTAGCTTCAAACATTTCTGGTATATGAAAAACATGTTTTTCAATGGCAAAAATCAATGAATATTGTAAATGCACAAACAGTAATATCTCCACATTGCAAGGTGCAATTCTGAAATTTTTTGCTTTTTCCTGCTCCTCTTAGCATGATAAAGAAGATTCAAAGAGAGTGAGATGCCAGCTCCTTTCATTCAGTCAGTAGCTTCAATCATTTCTGGACGTTTTTCAATGGCAAAAATCAATGAATATTGTAAATGCACAAACAGTAATTTCTCCGCATTGCAAGGTGCAATTCTGAAATTTTTTGCTTTTTCCTGCTCCTCTTAGCATGGTAAAGAAGACTCAGAGTGAGATGCCAGCTCCTTTCATTCAGTCAGTAGCTTCAATCATTTCTGGACGTTTTTCAACGGCAAAAATCAATGAATATTGTAGATGCACAAACAGTAATTTCTCCGCATTGCAAGGTGCAATTCTGAAATTTTTTGCTTTTTCCTGCTCCTCTTAGCATGATAAAGAAGATTCAAAGAGACTGAGATGCCAGCTCCTTTCATTCAGTCAGTAGCTTCAATCATTTCTGGACGTTTTTCAATGGCAAAAATCAATGAATATTGTAAATGCACAAACAGTAATATCTCCACATTGCACGGTGCAATTCTGAAATTTTTAGCTTTTTCCTGTTAATCCTAGCATGATAAAGAAGATTCAAAGAGAGTGAGATGCCAGCTCCTTTCATTCAGTCAGTAGCTTCAAACATTTCTGGTATATGAAAAACATGTTTTTCAATGGCAAAAATCAATGAATATTGTAAATGCACAAACAGTAATATCTCCACATTGCACGGTGCAATTATGAAATTTTTAGCTTTTTCCTGTTAATCCTAGCATGATAAAGAAGATTCAAAGAGAGTGAGATGCCAGCTCCTTTCATTCAGTCAGTAGCTTCAAACATTTCTGGTATATGAAAAACATGTTTTTCAATGGCAAAAATCAATGAATATTGTAAATGCACAAACAGTAATAACTCCACATTGCAAGGTGCAATTCTGAAATTTTTTGCTTTTTCCTGCTAATCCTAGCATGATAAAGAAGATTCAAAGAGAGTGAGATGCCAGCTCCTTTCATTCAGTCAGTAGCTTCAAACATTTCTGGTATATGAAAAACATGTTTTTCAATGGCAAAAATCAATGAATATTGTAAATGCACAAACAGTAATATCTCAACATTGCACGGTGCAATTCTGAAATTTTTAGCTTTTTCCTGTTAATCCTAGCATGATAAAGAAGATTCAAAGAGAGTGAGATGCCAGCTCCTTTCATTCAGTCAGTAGCTTCAAACATTTCTGGTATATGAAAAACGTTTTTCAATGGCAAAAATCAATGAATATTGTAAATGCACAAACAGTAATATCTCCACATTGCAAGGTGCAATTCTGAAATTTTTTGCTTTTTCCTGTTAATCCTAGCATGATAAAGAAGATTCAAAGAGAGTGAGATGCCAGCTCCTTTCATTCAGTCAGTAGCTTCAAACATTTCTGGTATATGAAAAACATGTTTTTCAATGGCAAAAATCAATGAATATTGTAAATGCACAAACAGTAATATCTCCACATTGCAAGGTGCAATTCTGAAATTTTTTGCTTTTTCCTGCTCCTCTTAGCATGATAAAGAAGATTCAAAGAGAGTGAGATGCCAGCTCCTTTCATTCAGTCAGTAGCTTCAATCATTTCTGGACGTTTTTCAATGGCAAAAATCAATGAATATTGTAAATGCACAAACAGTAATTTCTCCGCATTGCAAGGTGCAATTCTGAAATTTTTTGCTTTTTCCTGCTCCTCTTAGCATGGTAAAGAAGACTCAGAGTGAGATGCCAGCTCCTTTCATTCAGTCAGTAGCTTCAATCATTTCTGGACGTTTTTCAACGGCAAAAATCAATGAATATTGTAGATGCACAAACAGTAATTTCTCCGCATTGCAAGGTGCAATTCTGAAATTTTTTGCTTTTTCCTGCTCCTCTTAGCATGATAAAGAAGATTCAAAGAGACTGAGATGCCAGCTCCTTTCATTCAGTCAGTAGCTTCAATCATTTCTGGACGTTTTTCAATGGCAAAAATCAATGAATATTGTAAATGCACAAACAGTAATATCTCCACATTGCACGGTGCAATTCTGAAATTTTTAGCTTTTTCCTGTTAATCCTAGCATGATAAAGAAGATTCAAAGAGAGTGAGATGCCAGCTCCTTTCATTCAGTCAGTAGCTTCAAACATTTCTGGTATATGAAAAACATGTTTTTCAATGGCAAAAATCAATGAATATTGTAAATGCACAAACAGTAATATCTCCACATTGCAAGGTGCAATTCTGAAATTTTTTGCTTTTTCCTGCTAATCCTAGCATGATAAAGAAGATTCAAAGAGAGTGAGATGCCAGCTCCTTTCATTCAGTCAGTAGCTTCAAACATTTCTGGTATATGAATAACGATGTTTTTCAATGGCAAAAATCAATGAATATTGTAAATGCACAAACAGTAATTTCTCCGCATTGCAAGGTGCAATTCTGAAATTTTTGCTTTTTCCTGCTCCTCTTAGCATGATAAAGAAGATTCAGAGAGTGAGATGCCAGCTCCTTTCATTCAGTCAGTAGCTTCAATCATTTCTGGACGTTTTTCAATGGCAAAAATCAATGAATATTGTAAATGCACAAACAGTAATTTCTCCGCATTGCAAGGTGCAATTCTGAAATTTTTTGCTTTTTCCTGCTCCTCTTAGCATGATAAAGAAGATTCAAAGAGAGTGATATGCCAGCTCCTTTCATTCAGTCAGTAGCTTCAATCATTTCTGGTATATGAATAACATGATGTTTTTCAATGGCAAAAATCAATGAATATTGTAAATGCACAAACAGTAATTTCTCCGCATTGCAAGGTGCAATTCTGAAATTTTTTGCTTTTTCCTGCTCCTCTTAGCATGATAAAGAAGATTCAAAGAGAGTGAGATGCCAGCTCCTTTCATTCAGTCAGTAGCTTCAATCATTTCTGGACGTTTTTCAATGGCAAAAATCAATGAATATTGTAAATGCACAAACAGTAATTTCTCCGCATTGCAAGGTGCAATTCTGAAATTTTTTGCTTTTTCCTGCTCCTCTTAGCATGATAAAGAAGATTCAAAGAGACTGAGATGCCAGCTCCTTTCATTCAGTCAGTAGCTTCAATCATTTCTGGACGTTTTTCAATGGCAAAAATCAATGAATAATGTAAATGCACAAACAGTAATTTCTCCGCATTGCAAGGTGCAATTCTGAAATTTTTTGCTTTTTCCTGCTCCTCTTAGCATGATAAAGAAGATTCAAAGAGAGTGAGATGCCAGCTCCTTTCATTCAGTCAGTAGCTTCAATCATTTCTGGATGTTTTTCAATGGCAAAAATCAATGAATATTGTAAATGCACAAACAGTAATTTCTCCGCATTGCAAGGTGCAATTCTGAAATTTTTTGCTTTTTCCTGCTCCTCTTAGCATGATAAAGAAGATTCAAAGAGAGTGAGATGCCAGCTCCTTTCATTCAGTCAGTAGCTTCAAACATTTCTGGTATATGAAAAACATGTTTTTCAATGGCAAAAATCAATGAATATTGTAAATGCACAAACAGTAATATCTCCACATTGCACGGTGCAATTCTGAAATTTTTAGCTTTTTCCTGTTAATCCTAGCATGATAAAGAAGATTCAAAGAGAGTGAGATGCCAGCTCCTTTCATTCAGTCAGTAGCTTCAAACATTTCTGGTATATGAAAAACATGTTTTTCAATGGCAAAAATCAATGAATATTGTAAATGCACAAACAGTAATATCTCCACATTGCAAGGTGCAATTCTGAAATTTTTTGCTTTTTCCTGCTAATCCTAGCATGATAAAGAAGATTCAAAGAGAGTGAGATGCCAGCTCCTTTCATTCAGTCAGTAGCTTCAAACATTTCTGGTATATGAAAAACATGTTTTTCAATGGCAAAAATCAATGAATATTGTAAATGCACAAACAGTAATATCTCCACATTGCACGGTGCAATTCTGAAATTTTTAGCTTTTTCCTGTTAATCCTAGCATGATAAAGAAGATTCAAAGAGAGTGAGATGCCAGCTCCTTTCATTCAGTCAGTAGCTTCAAACATTTCTGGTATATGAAAAACATGTTTTTCAATGGCAAAAATCAATGAATATTGTAAATGCACAAACAGTAATATCTCCACATTGCAAGGTGCAATTCTGAAATTTTTTGCTTTTTCCTGCTAATCCTAGCATGATAAAGAAGATTCAAAGAGAGTGAGATGCCAGCTCCTTTCATTCAGTCAGTAGCTTCAAACATTTCTGGTATATGAAAAACATGTTTTTCAATGGCAAAAATCAATGAATATTGTAAATGCACAAACAGTAATATCTCCACATTGCACGGTGCAATTATGAAATTTTTAGCTTTTTCCTGTTAATCCTAGCATGATAAAGAAGATTCAAAGAGAGTGAGATGCCAGCTCCTTTCATTCAGTCAGTAGCTTCAAACATTTCTGGTATATGAAAAACATGTTTTTCAATGGCAAAAATCAATGAATATTGTAAATGCACAAACAGTAATAACTCCACATTGCAAGGTGCAATTCTGAAATTTTTTGCTTTTTCCTGCTAATCCTAGCATGATAAAGAAGATTCAAAGAGAGTGAGATGCCAGCTCCTTTCATTCAGTCAGTAGCTTCAAACATTTCTGGTATATGAAAAACATGTTTTTCAATGGCAAAAATCAATGAATATTGTAAATGCACAAACAGTAATATCTCAACATTGCACGGTGCAATTCTGAAATTTTTAGCTTTTTCCTGTTAATCCTAGCATGATAAAGAAGATTCAAAGAGAGTGAGATGCCAGCTCCTTTCATTCAGTCAGTAGCTTCAAACATTTCTGGTATATGAAAAACGTTTTTCAATGGCAAAAATCAATGAATATTGTAAATGCACAAACAGTAATATCTCCACATTGCAAGGTGCAATTCTGAAATTTTTTGCTTTTTCCTGTTAATCCTAGCATGATAAAGAAGATTCAAAGAGAGTGAGATGCCAGCTCCTTTCATTCAGTCAGTAGCTTCAAACATTTCTGGTATATGAAAAACATGTTTTTCAATGGCAAAAATCAATGAATATTGTAAATGCACAAACAGTAATATCTCCACATTGCAAGGTGCAATTCTGAAATTTTTTGCTTTTTCCTGCTCCTCTTAGCATGATAAAGAAGATTCAAAGAGAGTGAGATGCCAGCTCCTTTCATTCAGTCAGTAGCTTCAATCATTTCTGGACGTTTTTCAATGGCAAAAATCAATGAATATTGTAAATGCACAAACAGTAATTTCTCCGCATTGCAAGGTGCAATTCTGAAATTTTTTGCTTTTTCCTGCTCCTCTTAGCATGGTAAAGAAGACTCAAAGAGAGTGAGATGCCAGCTCCTTTCATTCAGTCAGTAGCTTCAATCATTTCTGGACGTTTTTCAACGGCAAAAATCAATGAATATTGTAGATGCACAAACAGTAATTTCTCCGCATTGCAAGGTGCAATTCTGAAATTTTTTGCTTTTTCCTGCTCCTCTTAGCATGATAAAGAAGATTCAAAGAGACTGAGATGCCAGCTCCTTTCATTCAGTCAGTAGCTTCAATCATTTCTGGACGTTTTTCAATGGCAAAAATCAATGAATATTGTAAATGCACAAACAGTAATATCTCCACATTGCACGGTGCAATTCTGAAATTTTTAGCTTTTTCCTGTTAATCCTAGCATGATAAAGAAGATTCAAAGAGAGTGAGATGCCAGCTCCTTTCATTCAGTCAGTAGCTTCAAACATTTCTGGTATATGAAAAACATGTTTTTCAATGGCAAAAATCAATGAATATTGTAAATGCACAAACAGTAATATCTCCACATTGCAAGGTGCAATTCTGAAATTTTTTGCTTTTTCCTGCTAATCCTAGCATGATAAAGAAGATTCAAAGAGAGTGAGATGCCAGCTCCTTTCATTCAGTCAGTAGCTTCAAACATTTCTGGTATATGAATAACATGATGTTTTTCAATGGCAAAAATCAATGAATATTGTAAATGCACAAACAGTAATTTCTCCGCATTGCAAGGTGCAATTCTGAAATTTTTGCTTTTTCCTGCTCCTCTTAGCATGATAAAGAAGATTCAGAGAGTGAGATGCCAGCTCCTTTCATTCAGTCAGTAGCTTCAATCATTTCTGGACGTTTTTCAATGGCAAAAATCAATGAATATTGTAAATGCACAAACAGTAATTTCTCCGCATTGCAAGGTGCAATTCTGAAATTTTTTGCTTTTTCCTGCTCCTCTTAGCATGATAAAGAAGATTCAAAGAGAGTGATATGCCAGCTCCTTTCATTCAGTCAGTAGCTTCAATCATTTCTGGTATATGAATAACATGATGTTTTTCAATGGCAAAAATCAATGAATATTGTAAATGCACAAACAGTAATTTCTCCGCATTGCAAGGTGCAATTCTGAAATTTTTTGCTTTTTCCTGCTCCTCTTAGCATGATAAAGAAGATTCAAAGAGAGTGAGATGCCAGCTCCTTTCATTCAGTCAGTAGCTTCAATCATTTCTGGACGTTTTTCAATGGCAAAAATCAATGAATATTGTAAATGCACAAACAGTAATTTCTCCGCATTGCAAGGTGCAATTCTGAAATTTTTTGCTTTTTCCTGCTCCTCTTAGCATGGTAAAGAAGACTCAAAGAGAGTGAGATGCCAGCTCCTTTCATTCAGTCAGTAGCTTCAATCATTTCTGGACGTTTTTCAACGGCAAAAATCAATGAATATTGTAGATGCACAAACAGTAATTTCTCCGCATTGCAAGGTGCAATTCTGAAATTTTTTGCTTTTTCCTGCTCCTCTTAGCATGATAAAGAAGATTCAAAGAGACTGAGATGCCAGCTCCTTTCATTCAGTCAGTAGCTTCAATCATTTCTGGACGTTTTTCAATGGCAAAAATCAATGAATATTGTAAATGCACAAACAGTAATTTCTCCGCATTGCAAGGTGCAATTCTGAAATTTTTTGCTTTTTCCTGCTCCTCTTAGCATGATAAAGAAGATTCAAAGAGAGTGAGATGCCAGCTCCTTTCATTCAGTCAGTAGCTTCAATCATTTCTGGATGTTTTTCAATGGCAAAAATCAATGAATATTGTAAATGCACAAACAGTAATTTCTCCGCATTGCAAGGTGCAATTCTGAAATTTTTTGCTTTTTCCTGCTCCTCTTAGCATGATAAAGAAGATTCAAAGAGAGTGAGATGCCAGCTCCTTTCATTCAGTCAGTAGCTTCAAACATTTCTGGTATATGAAAAACATGTTTTTCAATGGCAAAAATCAATGAATATTGTAAATGCACAAACAGTAATATCTCCACATTGCACGGTGCAATTCTGAAATTTTTAGCTTTTTCCTGTTAATCCTAGCATGATAAAGAAGATTCAAAGAGAGTGAGATGCCAGCTCCTTTCATTCAGTCAGTAGCTTCAAACATTTCTGGTATATGAAAAACATGTTTTTCAATGGCAAAAATCAATGAATATTGTAAATGCACAAACAGTAATATCTCCACATTGCACGGTGCAATTCTGAAATTTTTAGCTTTTTCCTGTTAATCCTAGCATGATAAAGAAGATTCAAAGAGAGTGAGATGCCAGCTCCTTTCATTCAGTCAGTAGCTTCAAACATTTCTGGTATATGAAAAACATGTTTTTCAATGGCAAAAATCAATGAATATTGTAAATGCACAAACAGTAATATCTCCACATTGCAAGGTGCAATTCTGAAATTTTTTGCTTTTTCCTGCTAATCCTAGCATGATAAAGAAGATTCAAAGAGAGTGAGATGCCAGCTCCTTTCATTCAGTCAGTAGCTTCAAACATTTCTGGTATATGAAAAACATGTTTTTCAATGGCAAAAATCAATGAATATTGTAAATGCACAAACAGTAATATCTCCACATTGCACGGTGCAATTATGAAATTTTTAGCTTTTTCCTGTTAATCCTAGCATGATAAAGAAGATTCAAAGAGAGTGAGATGCCAGCTCCTTTCATTCAGTCAGTAGCTTCAAACATTTCTGGTATATGAAAAACATGTTTTTCAATGGCAAAAATCAATGAATATTGTAAATGCACAAACAGTAATAACTCCACATTGCAAGGTGCAATTCTGAAATTTTTTGCTTTTTCCTGCTAATCCTAGCATGATAAAGAAGATTCAAAGAGAGTGAGATGCCAGCTCCTTTCATTCAGTCAGTAGCTTCAAACATTTCTGGTATATGAAAAACATGTTTTTCAATGGCAAAAATCAATGAATATTGTAAATGCACAAACAGTAATATCTCAACATTGCACGGTGCAATTCTGAAATTTTTAGCTTTTTCCTGTTAATCCTAGCATGATAAAGAAGATTCAAAGAGAGTGAGATGCCAGCTCCTTTCATTCAGTCAGTAGCTTCAAACATTTCTGGTATATGAAAAACGTTTTTCAATGGCAAAAATCAATGAATATTGTAAATGCACAAACAGTAATATCTCCACATTGCAAGGTGCAATTCTGAAATTTTTTGCTTTTTCCTGTTAATCCTAGCATGATAAAGAAGATTCAAAGAGAGTGAGATGCCAGCTCCTTTCATTCAGTCAGTAGCTTCAAACATTTCTGGTATATGAAAAACATGTTTTTCAATGGCAAAAATCAATGAATATTGTAAATGCACAAACAGTAATATCTCCACATTGCAAGGTGCAATTCTGAAATTTTTTGCTTTTTCCTGCTCCTCTTAGCATGATAAAGAAGATTCAAAGAGAGTGAGATGCCAGCTCCTTTCATTCAGTCAGTAGCTTCAATCATTTCTGGACGTTTTTCAATGGCAAAAATCAATGAATATTGTAAATGCACAAACAGTAATTTCTCCGCATTGCAAGGTGCAATTCTGAAATTTTTTGCTTTTTCCTGCTCCTCTTAGCATGGTAAAGAAGACTCAAAGAGAGTGAGATGCCAGCTCCTTTCATTCAGTCAGTAGCTTCAATCATTTCTGGACGTTTTTCAACGGCAAAAATCAATGAATATTGTAGATGCACAAACAGTAATTTCTCCGCATTGCAAGGTGCAATTCTGAAATTTTTTGCTTTTTCCTGCTCCTCTTAGCATGATAAAGAAGATTCAAAGAGAGTGAGATGCCAGCTCCTTTCATTCAGTCAGTAGCTTCAAACATTTCTGGTATATGAAAAACATGTTTTTCAATGGCAAAAATCAATGAATATTGTAAATGCACAAACAGTAATATCTCCACATTGCACGGTGCAATTATGAAATTTTTAGCTTTTTCCTGTTAATCCTAGCATGATAAAGAAGATTCAAAGAGAGTGAGATGCCAGCTCCTTTCATTCAGTCAGTAGCTTCAAACATTTCTGGTATATGAAAAACGTTTTTCAATGGCAAAAATCAATGAATATTGTAAATGCACAAACAGTAATAACTCCACATTGCAAGGTGCAATTCTGAAATTTTTTGCTTTTTCCTGCTAATCCTAGCATGATAAAGAAGATTCAAAGAGAGTGAGATGCCAGCTCCTTTCATTCAGTCAGTAGCTTCAAACATTTCTGGTATATGAAAAACATGTTTTTCAATGGCAAAAATCAATGAATATTGTAAATGCACAAACAGTAATATCTCAACATTGCACGGTGCAATTCTGAAATTTTTAGCTTTTTCCTGTTAATCCTAGCATGATAAAGAAGATTCAAAGAGAGTGAGATGCCAGCTCCTTTCATTCAGTCAGTAGCTTCAAACATTTCTGGTATATGAAAAACGTTTTTCAATGGCAAAAATCAATGAATATTGTAAATGCACAAACAGTAATATCTCCACATTGCAAGGTGCAATTCTGAAATTTTTTGCTTTTTCCTGTTAATCCTAGCATGATAAAGAAGATTCAAAGAGAGTGAGATGCCAGCTCCTTTCATTCAGTCAGTAGCTTCAAACATTTCTGGTATATGAAAAACATGTTTTTCAATGGCAAAAATCAATGAATATTGTAAATGCACAAACAGTAATATCTCCACATTGCAAGGTGCAATTCTGAAATTTTTTGCTTTTTCCTGCTCCTCTTAGCATGATAAAGAAGATTCAAAGAGAGTGAGATGCCAGCTCCTTTCATTCAGTCAGTAGCTTCAATCATTTCTGGACGTTTTTCAATGGCAAAAATCAATGAATATTGTAAATGCACAAACAGTAATTTCTCCGCATTGCAAGGTGCAATTCTGAAATTTTTTGCTTTTTCCTGCTCCTCTTAGCATGGTAAAGAAGACTCAAAGAGAGTGAGATGCCAGCTCCTTTCATTCAGTCAGTAGCTTCAATCATTTCTGGACGTTTTTCAACGGCAAAAATCAATGAATATTGTAGATGCACAAACAGTAATTTCTCCGCATTGCAAGGTGCAATTCTGAAATTTTTTGCTTTTTCCTGCTCCTCTTAGCATGATAAAGAAGATTCAAAGAGACTGAGATGCCAGCTCCTTTCATTCAGTCAGTAGCTTCAATCATTTCTGGACGTTTTTCAATGGCAAAAATCAATGAATATTGTAAATGCACAAACAGTAATTTCTCCGCATTGCAAGGTGCAATTCTGAAATTTTTTGCTTTTTCCTGCTCCTCTTAGCATGATAAAGAAGATTCAAAGAGAGTGAGATGCCAGCTCCTTTCATTCAGTCAGTAGCTTCAATCATTTCTGGATGTTTTTCAATGGCAAAAATCAATGAATATTGTAAATGCACAAACAGTAATTTCTCCGCATTGCAAGGTGCAATTCTGAAATTTTTTGCTTTTTCCTGCTCCTCTTAGCATGATAAAGAAGATTCAAAGAGAGTGAGATGCCAGCTCCTTTCATTCAGTCAGTAGCTTCAAACATTTCTGGTATATGAAAAACATGTTTTTCAATGGCAAAAATCAATGAATATTGTAAATGCACAAACAGTAATATCTCCACATTGCACGGTGCAATTCTGAAATTTTTAGCTTTTTCCTGTTAATCCTAGCATGATAAAGAAGATTCAAAGAGAGTGAGATGCCAGCTCCTTTCATTCAGTCAGTAGCTTCAAACATTTCTGGTATATGAAAAACATGTTTTTCAATGGCAAAAATCAATGAATATTGTAAATGCACAAACAGTAATATCTCCACATTGCACGGTGCAATTCTGAAATTTTTAGCTTTTTCCTGTTAATCCTAGCATGATAAAGAAGATTCAAAGAGAGTGAGATGCCAGCTCCTTTCATTCAGTCAGTAGCTTCAAACATTTCTGGTATATGAAAAACATGTTTTTCAATGGCAAAAATCAATGAATATTGTAAATGCACAAACAGTAATATCTCCACATTGCAAGGTGCAATTCTGAAATTTTTTGCTTTTTCCTGCTAATCCTAGCATGATAAAGAAGATTCAAAGAGAGTGAGATGCCAGCTCCTTTCATTCAGTCAGTAGCTTCAAACATTTCTGGTATATGAAAAACATGTTTTTCAATGGCAAAAATCAATGAATATTGTAAATGCACAAACAGTAATATCTCCACATTGCACGGTGCAATTATGAAATTTTTAGCTTTTTCCTGTTAATCCTAGCATGATAAAGAAGATTCAAAGAGAGTGAGATGCCAGCTCCTTTCATTCAGTCAGTAGCTTCAAACATTTCTGGTATATGAAAAACATGTTTTTCAATGGCAAAAATCAATGAATATTGTAAATGCACAAACAGTAATAACTCCACATTGCAAGGTGCAATTCTGAAATTTTTTGCTTTTTCCTGCTAATCCTAGCATGATAAAGAAGATTCAAAGAGAGTGAGATGCCAGCTCCTTTCATTCAGTCAGTAGCTTCAAACATTTCTGGTATATGAAAAACATGTTTTTCAATGGCAAAAATCAATGAATATTGTAAATGCACAAACAGTAATATCTCAACATTGCACGGTGCAATTCTGAAATTTTTAGCTTTTTCCTGTTAATCCTAGCATGATAAAGAAGATTCAAAGAGAGTGAGATGCCAGCTCCTTTCATTCAGTCAGTAGCTTCAAACATTTCTGGTATATGAAAAACGTTTTTCAATGGCAAAAATCAATGAATATTGTAAATGCACAAACAGTAATATCTCCACATTGCAAGGTGCAATTCTGAAATTTTTTGCTTTTTCCTGTTAATCCTAGCATGATAAAGAAGATTCAAAGAGAGTGAGATGCCAGCTCCTTTCATTCAGTCAGTAGCTTCAAACATTTCTGGTATATGAAAAACATGTTTTTCAATGGCAAAAATCAATGAATATTGTAAATGCACAAACAGTAATATCTCCACATTGCAAGGTGCAATTCTGAAATTTTTTGCTTTTTCCTGCTCCTCTTAGCATGATAAAGAAGATTCAAAGAGAGTGAGATGCCAGCTCCTTTCATTCAGTCAGTAGCTTCAATCATTTCTGGACGTTTTTCAATGGCAAAAATCAATGAATATTGTAAATGCACAAACAGTAATTTCTCCGCATTGCAAGGTGCAATTCTGAAATTTTTTGCTTTTTCCTGCTCCTCTTAGCATGGTAAAGAAGACTCAAAGAGAGTGAGATGCCAGCTCCTTTCATTCAGTCAGTAGCTTCAATCATTTCTGGACGTTTTTCAACGGCAAAAATCAATGAATATTGTAGATGCACAAACAGTAATTTCTCCGCATTGCAAGGTGCAATTCTGAAATTTTTTGCTTTTTCCTGCTCCTCTTAGCATGATAAAGAAGATTCAAAGAGACTGAGATGCCAGCTCCTTTCATTCAGTCAGTAGCTTCAATCATTTCTGGACGTTTTTCAATGGCAAAAATCAATGAATATTGTAAATGCACAAACAGTAATATCTCCACATTGCACGGTGCAATTCTGAAATTTTTAGCTTTTTCCTGTTAATCCTAGCATGATAAAGAAGATTCAAAGAGAGTGAGATGCCAGCTCCTTTCATTCAGTCAGTAGCTTCAAACATTTCTGGTATATGAAAAACATGTTTTTCAATGGCAAAAATCAATGAATATTGTAAATGCACAAACAGTAATATCTCCACATTGCAAGGTGCAATTCTGAAATTTTTTGCTTTTTCCTGCTAATCCTAGCATGATAAAGAAGATTCAAAGAGAGTGAGATGCCAGCTCCTTTCATTCAGTCAGTAGCTTCAAACATTTCTGGTATATGAATAACATGATGTTTTTCAATGGCAAAAATCAATGAATATTGTAAATGCACAAACAGTAATTTCTCCGCATTGCAAGGTGCAATTCTGAAATTTTTGCTTTTTCCTGCTCCTCTTAGCATGATAAAGAAGATTCAGAGAGTGAGATGCCAGCTCCTTTCATTCAGTCAGTAGCTTCAATCATTTCTGGACGTTTTTCAATGGCAAAAATCAATGAATATTGTAAATGCACAAACAGTAATTTCTCCGCATTGCAAGGTGCAATTCTGAAATTTTTTGCTTTTTCCTGCTCCTCTTAGCATGATAAAGAAGATTCAAAGAGAGTGATATGCCAGCTCCTTTCATTCAGTCAGTAGCTTCAATCATTTCTGGTATATGAATAACATGATGTTTTTCAATGGCAAAAATCAATGAATATTGTAAATGCACAAACAGTAATTTCTCCGCATTGCAAGGTGCAATTCTGAAATTTTTTGCTTTTTCCTGCTCCTCTTAGCATGATAAAGAAGATTCAAAGAGAGTGAGATGCCAGCTCCTTTCATTCAGTCAGTAGCTTCAATCATTTCTGGACGTTTTTCAATGGCAAAAATCAATGAATATTGTAAATGCACAAACAGTAATTTCTCCGCATTGCAAGGTGCAATTCTGAAATTTTTTGCTTTTTCCTGCTCCTCTTAGCATGGTAAAGAAGACTCAAAGAGAGTGAGATGCCAGCTCCTTTCATTCAGTCAGTAGCTTCAATCATTTCTGGACGTTTTTCAACGGCAAAAATCAATGAATATTGTAGATGCACAAACAGTAATTTCTCCGCATTGCAAGGTGCAATTCTGAAATTTTTTGCTTTTTCCTGCTCCTCTTAGCATGATAAAGAAGATTCAAAGAGACTGAGATGCCAGCTCCTTTCATTCAGTCAGTAGCTTCAATCATTTCTGGACGTTTTTCAATGGCAAAAATCAATGAATATTGTAAATGCACAAACAGTAATTTCTCCGCATTGCAAGGTGCAATTCTGAAATTTTTTGCTTTTTCCTGCTCCTCTTAGCATGATAAAGAAGATTCAAAGAGAGTGAGATGCCAGCTCCTTTCATTCAGTCAGTAGCTTCAATCATTTCTGGATGTTTTTCAATGGCAAAAATCAATGAATATTGTAAATGCACAAACAGTAATTTCTCCGCATTGCAAGGTGCAATTCTGAAATTTTTTGCTTTTTCCTGCTCCTCTTAGCATGATAAAGAAGATTCAAAGAGAGTGAGATGCCAGCTCCTTTCATTCAGTCAGTAGCTTCAAACATTTCTGGTATATGAAAAACATGTTTTTCAATGGCAAAAATCAATGAATATTGTAAATGCACAAACAGTAATATCTCCACATTGCACGGTGCAATTCTGAAATTTTTAGCTTTTTCCTGTTAATCCTAGCATGATAAAGAAGATTCAAAGAGAGTGAGATGCCAGCTCCTTTCATTCAGTCAGTAGCTTCAAACATTTCTGGTATATGAAAAACATGTTTTTCAATGGCAAAAATCAATGAATATTGTAAATGCACAAACAGTAATATCTCCACATTGCAAGGTGCAATTCTGAAATTTTTTGCTTTTTCCTGCTAATCCTAGCATGATAAAGAAGATTCAAAGAGAGTGAGATGCCAGCTCCTTTCATTCAGTCAGTAGCTTCAAACATTTCTGGTATATGAAAAACATGTTTTTCAATGGCAAAAATCAATGAATATTGTAAATGCACAAACAGTAATATCTCCACATTGCAAGGTGCAATTCTGAAATTTTTTGCTTTTTCCTGCTAATCCTAGCATGATAAAGAAGATTCAAAGAGAGTGAGATGCCAGCTCCTTTCATTCAGTCAGTAGCTTCAAACATTTCTGGTATATGAAAAACATGTTTTTCAATGGCAAAAATCAATGAATATTGTAAATGCACAAACAGTAATATCTCCACATTGCACGGTGCAATTATGAAATTTTTAGCTTTTTCCTGTTAATCCTAGCATGATAAAGAAGATTCAAAGAGAGTGAGATGCCAGCTCCTTTCATTCAGTCAGTAGCTTCAAACATTTCTGGTATATGAAAAACATGTTTTTCAATGGCAAAAATCAATGAATATTGTAAATGCACAAACAGTAATAACTCCACATTGCAAGGTGCAATTCTGAAATTTTTTGCTTTTTCCTGCTAATCCTAGCATGATAAAGAAGATTCAAAGAGAGTGAGATGCCAGCTCCTTTCATTCAGTC
Source organism: Phyllobates terribilis (assembly GCF_046119375.1). Lineage (NCBI taxonomy): Eukaryota > Metazoa > Chordata > Amphibia > Anura > Dendrobatidae > Phyllobates > Phyllobates terribilis. The sequence continues at coordinate 132,299 of NW_027364245.1, forward strand.
AGTAGCTTCAAACATTTCTGGTATATGAAAAACATGTTTTTCAATGGCAAAAATCAATGAATATTGTAAATGCACAAACAGTAATATCTCAACATTGCACGGTGCAATTCTGAAATTTTTTGATTTTTCCTGCTCCTCTTAGCATGATAAAGAAGATTCAAAGAGAGTGAGATGCCAGCTCCTTTCATTCAGTCAGTAGCTTCAATCATTTCTGGACGTTTTTCAATGGCAAAAATCAATGAATATTGTAAAAGCACAAACAGTAATTTCTCCGCATTGCAAGGTGCAATTCTGAAATTTTTTGCTTTTTCCTGCTCCTCTTAGCATGATAAAGAAGATTCAAAGAGAGTGAGATGCCAGCTCCTTTCATTCAGTCAGTAGCTTCAAACATTTCTGGTATATGAATAACATGATGTTTTTCAATGGCAAAAATCAATGAATATTGTAAATGCACAAACAGTAATTTCTCCGCATTGCAAGGTGCAATTCTGAAATTTTTTGCTTTTTCCTGCTCCTCTTAGCATGATAAAGAAGATTCAAAGAGAGTGAGATGCCAGCTCCTTTCATTCAGTCAGTAGCTTCAAACATTTCTGGTATATGAATAACATGATGTTTTTCAATGGCAAAAATCAATGAATATTGTAAATGCACAAACAGTAATTTCTCCGCATTGCAAGGTGCAAGTCTGAAATTTTTTGCTTTTTCCTGCTCCTCTTAGCATGATAAAGAAGATTCAAAGAGAGTGAGATGCCAGCTACTTTCATTCAGTCAGTAGCTTCAATCATTTCTGGACGTTTTTCAATGGTAAAAATCAATGAATATTGTAAATGCACAAACAGTAATTTCTCCACATTGCAAGGTGCAATTCTGAAATTTTTTGCTTTTTCCTGCTCCTCTTAGCATGATAAAGAAGATTCAAAGAGAGTGAGATGCCAGCTCCTTTCATTCAGTCAGTAGCTTCAAACATTTCTGGTATATGAATAACATGATGTTTTTCAATGGCAAAAATCAATGAATATTGTAAATGCACAAACAGTAATTTCTCCGCATTGCAAGGTGCAATTCTGAAATTTTTTGCTTTTTCCTGCTCCTCTTAGCATGATAAAGCAGATTCAAAGAGAGTGAGATGCCAGCTCCTTTCATTCAGTCAGTAGCTTCAATCATTTCTGGATGTTTTTCAATGGCAAAAATCAATGAATATTGTAAATGCACAAACTGTAATTTCTCCGCATTGCAAGGTGCAATTCTGAAATTTTTTGCTTTTTCCTGCTCCTCTTAGCATGATAAAGAAGATTCAAAGAGAGTGAGATGCCAGCTCCTTTCATTCAGTCAGTAGCTTCAATCATTTCTGGACGTTTTTCAATGGCAAAAATCAATGAATATTGTAAATGCACAAACAGTAATTTCTCCGCATTGCAAGGTGCAATTCTGAAATTTTTTGCTTTTTCCTGCTCCTCTTAGCATGATAAAGAAGATTCAAAGAGAGTGAGATGCCAGCTCCTTTCACTCAGTCAGTAGCTTCAAACATTTCTGGTATATGAATAACATGATGTTTTTCAATGGCAAAAATCAATGAATATTGTAAATGCACAAACAGTAATTTCTCCGCATTGCAAGGTGCAAGTCTGAAATTTTTTGCTTTTTCCTGCTCCTCTTAGCATGATAAAGAAGATTCAAAGAGAGTGAGATGCCAGTTACTTTCATTCAGTCAGTAGCTTCAATCATTTCTGGACGTTTTTCAATGGTAAAAATCAATGAATATTGTAAATGCACAAACAGTAATTTCTCCACATTGCAAGGTGCAATTCTGAAATTTTTTGCTTTTTCCTGCTCCTCTTAGCATGATAAAGAAGATTCAAAGAGAGTGAGATGCCAGCTCCTTTCATTCAGTCAGTAGCTTCAAACATTTCTGGTATATGAATAACATGATGTTTTTCAATGGCAAAAATCAATGAATATTGTAAATGCACAAACAGTAATTTCTCCGCATTGCAAGGTGCAATTCTGAAATTTTTTGCTTTTTCCTGCTCCTCTTAGCATGATAAAGAAGATTCAAAGAGACTGAGATGCCAGCTCCTTTCATTCAGTCAGTAGCTTCAATCATTTCTGGACGTTTTTCAATGGCAAAAATCAATGAATATTGTAAATGCACAAACAGTAATTTCTCCGCATTGCAAGGTGCAATTCTGAAATTTTTTGCTTTTTCCTGCTCCTCTTAGCATGATAAAGAAGATTCAAAGAGAGTGAGATGCCAGCTCCTTTCATTCAGTCAGTAGCTTCAATCATTTCTGGATGTTTTTCAATGGCAAAAATCAATGAATATTGTAAATGCACAAACAGTAATTTCTCCGCATTGCAAGGTGCAATTCTGAAATTTTTTGCTTTTTCCTGCTCCTCTTAGCATGATAAAGAAGATTCAAAGAGAGTGAGATGCCAGCTCCTTTCATTCAGTCAGTAGCTTCAAACATTTCTGGTATATGAAAAACATGTTTTTCAATGGCAAAAATCAATGAATATTGTAAATGCACAAACAGTAATATCTCCACATTGCACGGTGCAATTCTGAAATTTTTAGCTTTTTCCTGTTAATCCTAGCATGATAAAGAAGATTCAAAGAGAGTGAGATGCCAGCTCCTTTCATTCAGTCAGTAGCTTCAAACATTTCTGGTATATGAAAAACATGTTTTTCAATGGCAAAAATCAATGAATATTGTAAATGCACAAACAGTAATATCTCCACATTGCAAGGTGCAATTCTGAAATTTTTTGCTTTTTCCTGCTAATCCTAGCATGATAAAGAAGATTCAAAGAGAGTGAGATGCCAGCTCCTTTCATTCAGTCAGTAGCTTCAAACATTTCTGGTATATGAAAAACATGTTTTTCAATGGCAAAAATCAATGAATATTGTAAATGCACAAACAGTAATATCTCCACATTGCACGGTGCAATTCTGAAATTTTTAGCTTTTTCCTGTTAATCCTAGCATGATAAAGAAGATTCAAAGAGAGTGAGATGCCAGCTCCTTTCATTCAGTCAGTAGCTTCAAACATTTCTGGTATATGAAAAACATGTTTTTCAATGGCAAAAATCAATGAATATTGTAAATGCACAAACAGTAATATCTCCACATTGCAAGGTGCAATTCTGAAATTTTTTGCTTTTTCCTGCTAATCCTAGCATGATAAAGAAGATTCAAAGAGAGTGAGATGCCAGCTCCTTTCATTCAGTCAGTAGCTTCAAACATTTCTGGTATATGAAAAACATGTTTTTCAATGGCAAAAATCAATGAATATTGTAAATGCACAAACAGTAATATCTCCACATTGCACGGTGCAATTATGAAATTTTTAGCTTTTTCCTGTTAATCCTAGCATGATAAAGAAGATTCAAAGAGAGTGAGATGCCAGCTCCTTTCATTCAGTCAGTAGCTTCAAACATTTCTGGTATATGAAAAACATGTTTTTCAATGGCAAAAATCAATGAATATTGTAAATGCACAAACAGTAATAACTCCACATTGCAAGGTGCAATTCTGAAATTTTTTGCTTTTTCCTGCTAATCCTAGCATGATAAAGAAGATTCAAAGAGAGTGAGATGCCAGCTCCTTTCATTCAGTCAGTAGCTTCAAACATTTCTGGTATATGAAAAACATGTTTTTCAATGGCAAAAATCAATGAATATTGTAAATGCACAAACAGTAATATCTCAACATTGCACGGTGCAATTCTGAAATTTTTTGATTTTTCCTGCTCCTCTTAGCATGATAAAGAAGATTCAAAGAGAGTGAGATGCCAGCTCCTTTCATTCAGTCAGTAGCTTCAATCATTTCTGGACGTTTTTCAATGGCAAAAATCAATGAATATTGTAAAAGCACAAACAGTAATTTCTCCGCATTGCAAGGTGCAATTCTGAAATTTTTTGCTTTTTCCTGCTCCTCTTAGCATGATAAAGAAGATTCAAAGAGAGTGAGATGCCAGCTCCTTTCATTCAGTCAGTAGCTTCAAACATTTCTGGTATATGAATAACATGATGTTTTTCAATGGCAAAAATCAATGAATATTGTAAATGCACAAACAGTAATTTCTCCGCATTGCAAGGTGCAATTCTGAAATTTTTTGCTTTTTCCTGCTCCTCTTAGCATGATAAAGAAGATTCAAAGAGAGTGAGATGCCAGCTCCTTTCATTCAGTCAGTAGCTTCAAACATTTCTGGTATATGAATAACATGATGTTTTTCAATGGCAAAAATCAATGAATATTGTAAATGCACAAACAGTAATTTCTCCGCATTGCAAGGTGCAAGTCTGAAATTTTTTGCTTTTTCCTGCTCCTCTTAGCATGATAAAGAAGATTCAAAGAGAGTGAGATGCCAGCTACTTTCATTCAGTCAGTAGCTTCAATCATTTCTGGACGTTTTTCAATGGTAAAAATCAATGAATATTGTAAATGCACAAACAGTAATTTCTCCACATTGCAAGGTGCAATTCTGAAATTTTTTGCTTTTTCCTGCTCCTCTTAGCATGATAAAGAAGATTCAAAGAGAGTGAGATGCCAGCTCCTTTCATTCAGTCAGTAGCTTCAAACATTTCTGGTATATGAATAACATGATGTTTTTCAATGGCAAAAATCAATGAATATTGTAAATGCACAAACAGTAATTTCTCCGCATTGCAAGGTGCAATTCTGAAATTTTTTGCTTTTTCCTGCTCCTCTTAGCATGATAAAGCAGATTCAAAGAGAGTGAGATGCCAGCTCCTTTCATTCAGTCAGTAGCTTCAATCATTTCTGGATGTTTTTCAATGGCAAAAATCAATGAATATTGTAAATGCACAAACTGTAATTTCTCCGCATTGCAAGGTGCAATTCTGAAATTTTTTGCTTTTTCCTGCTCCTCTTAGCATGATAAAGAAGATTCAAAGAGAGTGAGATGCCAGCTCCTTTCATTCAGTCAGTAGCTTCAATCATTTCTGGACGTTTTTCAATGGCAAAAATCAATGAATATTGTAAATGCACAAACAGTAATTTCTCCGCATTGCAAGGTGCAATTCTGAAATTTTTTGCTTTTTCCTGCTCCTCTTAGCATGATAAAGAAGATTCAAAGAGAGTGAGATGCCAGTTCCTTTCACTCAGTCAGTAGCTTCAAACATTTCTGGTATATGAATAACATGATGTTTTTCAATGGCAAAAATCAATGAATATTGTAAATGCACAAACAGTAATTTCTCCGCATTGCAAGGTGCAAGTCTGAAATTTTTTGCTTTTTCCTGCTCCTCTTAGCATGATAAAGAAGATTCAAAGAGAGTGAGATGCCAGTTACTTTCATTCAGTCAGTAGCTTCAATCATTTCTGGACGTTTTTCAATGGTAAAAATCAATGAATATTGTAAATGCACAAACAGTAATTTCTCCACATTGCAAGGTGCAATTCTGAAATTTTTTGCTTTTTCCTGCTCCTCTTAGCATGATAAAGAAGATTCAAAGAGAGTGAGATGCCAGCTCCTTTCATTCAGTCAGTAGCTTCAAACATTTCTGGTATATGAATAACATGATGTTTTTCAATGGCAAAAATCAATGAATATTGTAAATGCACAAACAGTAATTTCTCCGCATTGCAAGGTGCAATTCTGAAATTTTTTGCTTTTTCCTGCTCCTCTTAGCATGATAAAGAAGATTCAAAGAGAGTGAGATGCCAGCTCCTTTCATTCAGTCAGTAGCTTCAAACATTTCTGGTATATGAAAAACATGTTTTTCAATGGCAAAAATCAATGAATATTGTAAATGCACAAACAGTAATAACTCCACATTGCAAGGTGCAATTCTGAAATTTTTTGCTTTTTCCTGCTAATCCTAGCATGATAAAGAAGATTCAAAGAGAGTGAGATGCCAGCTCCTTTCATTCAGTCAGTAGCTTCAAACATTTCTGGTATATGAAAAACATGTTTTTCAATGGCAAAAATCAATGAATATTGTAAATGCACAAACAGTAATATCTCAACATTGCACGGTGCAATTCTGAAATTTTTAGCTTTTTCCTGTTAATCCTAGCATGATAAAGAAGATTCAAAGAGAGTGAGATGCCAGCTCCTTTCATTCAGTCAGTAGCTTCAAACATTTCTGGTATATGAAAAACGTTTTTCAATGGCAAAAATCAATGAATATTGTAAATGCACAAACAGTAATATCTCCACATTGCAAGGTGCAATTCTGAAATTTTTTGCTTTTTCCTGTTAATCCTAGCATGATAAAGAAGATTCAAAGAGAGTGAGATGCCAGCTCCTTTCATTCAGTCAGTAGCTTCAAACATTTCTGGTATATGAAAAACATGTTTTTCAATGGCAAAAATCAATGAATATTGTAAATGCACAAACAGTAATATCTCCACATTGCAAGGTGCAATTCTGAAATTTTTTGCTTTTTCCTGCTCCTCTTAGCATGATAAAGAAGATTCAAAGAGAGTGAGATGCCAGCTCCTTTCATTCAGTCAGTAGCTTCAATCATTTCTGGACGTTTTTCAATGGCAAAAATCAATGAATATTGTAAATGCACAAACAGTAATTTCTCCGCATTGCAAGGTGCAATTCTGAAATTTTTTGCTTTTTCCTGCTCCTCTTAGCATGGTAAAGAAGACTCAAAGAGAGTGAGATGCCAGCTCCTTTCATTCAGTCAGTAGCTTCAATCATTTCTGGACGTTTTTCAACGGCAAAAATCAATGAATATTGTAGATGCACAAACAGTAATTTCTCCGCATTGCAAGGTGCAATTCTGAAATTTTTTGCTTTTTCCTGCTCCTCTTAGCATGATAAAGAAGATTCAAAGAGACTGAGATGCCAGCTCCTTTCATTCAGTCAGTAGCTTCAATCATTTCTGGACTTTTTTCAATGGCAAAAATCAATGAATATTGTAAATGCACAAACAGTAATATCTCCACATTGCACGGTGCAATTCTGAAATTTTTAGCTTTTTCCTGTTAATCCTAGCATGATAAAGAAGATTCAAAGAGAGTGAGATGCCAGCTCCTTTCATTCAGTCAGTAGCTTCAAACATTTCTGGTATATGAAAAACATGTTTTTCAATGGCAAAAATCAATGAATATTGTAAATGCACAAACAGTAATATCTCCACATTGCAAGGTGCAATTCTGAAATTTTTTGCTTTTTCCTGCTAATCCTAGCATGATAAAGAAGATTCAAAGAGAGTGAGATGCCAGCTCCTTTCATTCAGTCAGTAGCTTCAAACATTTCTGGTATATGAATAACATGATGTTTTTCAATGGCAAAAATCAATGAATATTGTAAATGCACAAACAGTAATTTCTCCGCATTGCAAGGTGCAATTCTGAAATTTTTGCTTTTTCCTGCTCCTCTTAGCATGATAAAGAAGATTCAGAGAGTGAGATGCCAGCTCCTTTCATTCAGTCAGTAGCTTCAATCATTTCTGGACGTTTTTCAATGGCAAAAATCAATGAATATTGTAAATGCACAAACAGTAATTTCTCCGCATTGCAAGGTGCAATTCTGAAATTTTTTGCTTTTTCCTGCTCCTCTTAGCATGATAAAGAAGATTCAAAGAGAGTGATATGCCAGCTCCTTTCATTCAGTCAGTAGCTTCAATCATTTCTGGTATATGAATAACATGATGTTTTTCAATGGCAAAAATCAATGAATATTGTAAATGCACAAACAGTAATTTCTCCGCATTGCAAGGTGCAATTCTGAAATGTTTTGCTTTTTCCTGCTCCTCTTAGCATGATAAAGAAGATTCAGAGAGTGAGATGCCAGCTCCTTTCATTCAGTCAGTAGCTTCAATCATTTCTGGACGTTTTTCAATGGCAAAAATCAATGAATATTGTAAATGCACAAACAGTAATTTCTCCGCATTGCAAGGTGCAATTCTGAAATTTTTTGCTTTTTCCTGCTCCTCTTAGCATGATAAAGAAGATTCAAAGAGAGTGATATGCCAGCTCCTTTCATTCAGTCAGTAGCTTCAATCATTTCTGGTATATGAATAACATGATGTTTTTCAATGGCAAAAATCAATGAATATTGTAAATGCACAAACAGTAATTTCTCTGCATTGCAAGGTGCAATTCTGAAATTTTTTGCTTTTTCCTGCTCCTCTTAGCATGATAAAGAAGATTCAAAGAGAGTGAGATGCCAGCTCCTTTCATTCAGTCAGTAGCTTCAATCATTTCTGGACGTTTTTCAATGGCAAAAATCAATGAATATTGTAAATGCACAAACAGTAATTTCTCCGCATTGCAAGGTGCAATTCTGAAATTTTTTGCTTTTTCCTGCTCCTCTTAGTATGATAAAGAAGATTCAAAGAGAGTGAGATGCCAGCTCCTTTCATTCAGTCAGTAGCTTCAAACATTTCTGGTATATGAATAACATGATGTTTTTCAATGGCAAAAATCAATGAATATTGTAAATGCACAAACAGTAATTTCTCCGCATTGCAAGGTGCAATTCTGAAATTTTTTGCTTTTTCCTGCTCCTCTTAGCATGATAAAGAAGATTCAAAGAGAGTGAGATGCCAGCTCCTTTCATTCAGTCAGTAGCTTCAATCATTTCTGGTATATGAATAACATGATGTTTTTCAATGGCAAAAATTAATGAATATTGTAAATGCACAAACAGTAATATCTCCGCATTGCAAGGTGCAATTCTGAAATTTTTTGCTTTTTCCTGCTCCTCTTAGCATGATAAAGAAGATTCAAAGAGAGTGAGATGCCAGCTCCTTTCATTCAGTCAGTAGCTTCAATCATTTCTGGACGTTTTTCAATGGCAAAAATCAATGAATATTGTAAATGCACAAACAGTAATTTCTCCGCATTGAAGGTGCAATTCTGAAATTTTTTGCTTTTTCCTGCTCCTCTTAGCATGATAAAGAAGATTCAAAGAGAGTGAGATGCCTGCTCCTTTCATTCAGTCAGTAGCTTCAAACATTTCTGGTATATGAATAACATGATGTTTTTCAATGGCAAAAATCAATGAATATTGTAAATGCACAAACAGTAATTTCTCCGCATTGCAAGGTGCAATTCTGAAATTTTTTGCTTTTTCCTGCTCCTCTTAGCATGATAAAGAAGATTCAAAGAGAGTGAGATGAGAGCTCCTTTCATTCAGTCAGTAGCTTCAATCATTTCTGGACGTTTTTCAATGGCAAAAATCAATGAATATTGTAAATGCACAAACAGTAATTTCTCCGCATTGCAAGGTGCAATTCTGAAATGTTTTGCTTTTTCCTGCTCCTCTTAGCATGATAAAGAAGATTCAGAGAGTGAGATGCCAGCTCCTTTCATTCAGTCAGTAGCTTCAATCATTTCTGGACGTTTTTCAATGGCAAAAATCAATGAATATTGTAAATGCACAAACAGTAATTTCTCCGCATTGCAAGGTGCAATTCTGAAATTTTTTGCTTTTTCCTGCTCCTCTTAGCATGATAAAGAAGATTCAAAGAGAGTGATATGCCAGCTCCTTTCATTCAGTCAGTAGCTTCAATCATTTCTGGTATATGAATAACATGATGTTTTTCAATGGCAAAAATCAATGAATATTGTAAATGCACAAACAGTAATTTCTCCGCATTGCAAGGTGCAATTCTGAAATTTTTTGCTTTTTCCTGCTCCTCTTAGCATGATAAAGAAGATTCAAAGAGAGTGAGATGCCAGCTCCTTTCATTCAGTCAGTAGCTTCAATCATTTCTGGACGTTTTTCAATGGCAAAAATCAATGAATATTGTAAATGCACAAACAGTAATTTCTCCGCATTGCAAGGTGCAATTCTGAAATTTTTTGCTTTTTCCTGCTCCTCTTAGCATGGTAAAGAAGACTCAAAGAGAGTGAGATGCCAGCTCCTTTCATTCAGTCAGTAGCTTCAATCATTTCTGGACGTTTTTCAACGGCAAAAATCAATGAATATTGTAGATGCACAAACAGTAATTTCTCCGCATTGCAAGGTGCAATTCTGAAATTTTTTGCTTTTTCCTGCTCCTCTTAGCATGATAAAGAAGATTCAAAGAGACTGAGATGCCAGCTCCTTTCATTCAGTCAGTAGCTTCAATCATTTCTGGACGTTTTTCAATGGCAAAAATCAATGAATATTGTAAATGCACAAACAGTAATTTCTCCGCATTGCAAGGTGCAATTCTGAAATTTTTTGCTTTTTCCTGCTCCTCTTAGCATGATAAAGAAGATTCAAAGAGAGTGAGATGCCAGCTCCTTTCATTCAGTCAGTAGCTTCAATCATTTCTGGATGTTTTTCAATGGCAAAAATCAATGAATATTGTAAATGCACAAACAGTAATTTCTCCGCATTGCAAGGTGCAATTCTGAAATTTTTTGCTTTTTCCTGCTCCTCTTAGCATGATAAAGAAGATTCAAAGAGAGTGAGATGCCAGCTCCTTTCATTCAGTCAGTAGCTTCAAACATTTCTGGTATATGAAAAACATGTTTTTCAATGGCAAAAATCAATGAATATTGTAAATGCACAAACAGTAATATCTCCACATTGCACGGTGCAATTCTGAAATTTTTAGCTTTTTCCTGTTAATCCTAGCATGATAAAGAAGATTCAAAGAGAGTGAGATGCCAGCTCCTTTCATTCAGTCAGTAGCTTCAAACATTTCTGGTATATGAAAAACATGTTTTTCAATGGCAAAAATCAATGAATATTGTAAATGCACAAACAGTAATATCTCCACATTGCAAGGTGCAATTCTGAAATTTTTTGCTTTTTCCTGCTAATCCTAGCATGATAAAGAAGATTCAAAGAGAGTGAGATGCCAGCTCCTTTCATTCAGTCAGTAGCTTCAAACATTTCTGGTATATGAAAAACATGTTTTTCAATGGCAAAAATCAATGAATATTGTAAATGCACAAACAGTAATATCTCCACATTGCACGGTGCAATTCTGAAATTTTTAGCTTTTTCCTGTTAATCCTAGCATGATAAAGAAGATTCAAAGAGAGTGAGATGCCAGCTCCTTTCATTCAGTCAGTAGCTTCAAACATTTCTGGTATATGAAAAACATGTTTTTCAATGGCAAAAATCAATGAATATTGTAAATGCACAAACAGTAATATCTCCACATTGCAAGGTGCAATTCTGAAATTTTTTGCTTTTTCCTGCTAATCCTAGCATGATAAAGAAGATTCAAAGAGAGTGAGATGCCAGCTCCTTTCATTCAGTCAGTAGCTTCAAACATTTCTGGTATATGAAAAACATGTTTTTCAATGGCAAAAATCAATGAATATTGTAAATGCACAAACAGTAATATCTCCACATTGCACGGTGCAATTATGAAATTTTTAGCTTTTTCCTGTTAATCCTAGCATGATAAAGAAGATTCAAAGAGAGTGAGATGCCAGCTCCTTTCATTCAGTCAGTAGCTTCAAACATTTCTGGTATATGAAAAACATGTTTTTCAATGGCAAAAATCAATGAATATTGTAAATGCACAAACAGTAATAACTCCACATTGCAAGGTGCAATTCTGAAATTTTTTGCTTTTTCCTGCTAATCCTAGCATGATAAAGAAGATTCAAAGAGAGTGAGATGCCAGCTCCTTTCATTCAGTCAGTAGCTTCAAACATTTCTGGTATATGAAAAACATGTTTTTCAATGGCAAAAATCAATGAATATTGTAAATGCACAAACAGTAATATCTCAACATTGCACGGTGCAATTCTGAAATTTTTAGCTTTTTCCTGTTAATCCTAGCATGATAAAGAAGATTCAAAGAGAGTGAGATGCCAGCTCCTTTCATTCAGTCAGTAGCTTCAAACATTTCTGGTATATGAAAAACGTTTTTCAATGGCAAAAATCAATGAATATTGTAAATGCACAAACAGTAATATCTCCACATTGCAAGGTGCAATTCTGAAATTTTTTGCTTTTTCCTGTTAATCCTAGCATGATAAAGAAGATTCAAAGAGAGTGAGATGCCAGCTCCTTTCATTCAGTCAGTAGCTTCAAACATTTCTGGTATATGAAAAACATGTTTTTCAATGGCAAAAATCAATGAATATTGTAAATGCACAAACAGTAATATCTCCACATAGCAAGGTGCAATTCTGAAATTTTTTGCTTTTTCCTGCTCCTCTTAGCATGATAAAGAAGATTCAAAGAGAGTGAGATGCCAGCTCCTTTCATTCAGTCAGTAGCTTCAATCATTTCTGGACGTTTTTCAATGGCAAAAATCAATGAATATTGTAAATGCACAAACAGTAATTTCTCCGCATTGCAAGGTGCAATTCTGAAATTTTTTGCTTTTTCCTGCTCCTCTTAGCATGGTAAAGAAGACTCAGAGTGAGATGCCAGCTCCTTTCATTCAGTCAGTAGCTTCAATCATTTCTGGACGTTTTTCAACGGCAAAAATCAATGAATATTGTAGATGCACAAACAGTAATTTCTCCGCATTGCAAGGTGCAATTCTGAAATTTTTTGCTTTTTCCTGCTCCTCTTAGCATGATAAAGAAGATTCAAAGAGACTGAGATGCCAGCTCCTTTCATTCAGTCAGTAGCTTCAATCATTTCTGGACGTTTTTCAATGGCAAAAATCAATGAATATTGTAAATGCACAAACAGTAATATCTCCACATTGCACGGTGCAATTCTGAAATTTTTAGCTTTTTCCTGTTAATCCTAGCATGATAAAGAAGATTCAAAGAGAGTGAGATGCCAGCTCCTTTCATTCAGTCAGTAGCTTCAAACATTTCTGGTATATGAAAAACATGTTTTTCAATGGCAAAAATCAATGAATATTGTAAATGCACAAACAGTAATATCTCCACATTGCACGGTGCAATTATGAAATTTTTAGCTTTTTCCTGTTAATCCTAGCATGATAAAGAAGATTCAAAGAGAGTGAGATGCCAGCTCCTTTCATTCAGTCAGTAGCTTCAAACATTTCTGGTATATGAAAAACATGTTTTTCAATGGCAAAAATCAATGAATATTGTAAATGCACAAACAGTAATAACTCCACATTGCAAGGTGCAATTCTGAAATTTTTTGCTTTTTCCTGCTAATCCTAGCATGATAAAGAAGATTCAAAGAGAGTGAGATGCCAGCTCCTTTCATTCAGTCAGTAGCTTCAAACATTTCTGGTATATGAAAAACATGTTTTTCAATGGCAAAAATCAATGAATATTGTAAATGCACAAACAGTAATATCTCAACATTGCACGGTGCAATTCTGAAATTTTTAGCTTTTTCCTGTTAATCCTAGCATGATAAAGAAGATTCAAAGAGAGTGAGATGCCAGCTCCTTTCATTCAGTCAGTAGCTTCAAACATTTCTGGTATATGAAAAACGTTTTTCAATGGCAAAAATCAATGAATATTGTAAATGCACAAACAGTAATATCTCCACATTGCAAGGTGCAATTCTGAAATTTTTTGCTTTTTCCTGTTAATCCTAGCATGATAAAGAAGATTCAAAGAGAGTGAGATGCCAGCTCCTTTCATTCAGTCAGTAGCTTCAAACATTTCTGGTATATGAAAAACGTTTTTCAATGGCAAAAATCAATGAATATTGTAAATGCACAAACAGTAATATCTCCACATTGCAAGGTGCAATTCTGAAATTTTTTGCTTTTTCCTGTTAATCCTAGCATGATAAAGAAGATTCAAAGAGAGTGAGATGCCAGCTCCTTTCATTCAGTCAGTAGCTTCAAACATTTCTGGTATATGAAAAACATGTTTTTCAATGGCAAAAATCAATGAATATTGTAAATGCACAAACAGTAATATCTCCACATAGCAAGGTGCAATTCTGAAATTTTTTGCTTTTTCCTGCTCCTCTTAGCATGATAAAGAAGATTCAAAGAGAGTGAGATGCCAGCTCCTTTCATTCAGTCAGTAGCTTCAATCATTTCTGGACGTTTTTCAATGGCAAAAATCAATGAATATTGTAAATGCACAAACAGTAATTTCTCCGCATTGCAAGGTGCAATTCTGAAATTTTTTGCTTTTTCCTGCTCCTCTTAGCATGGTAAAGAAGACTCAGAGTGAGATGCCAGCTCCTTTCATTCAGTCAGTAGCTTCAATCATTTCTGGACGTTTTTCAACGGCAAAAATCAATGAATATTGTAGATGCACAAACAGTAATTTCTCCGCATTGCAAGGTGCAATTCTGAAATTTTTTGCTTTTTCCTGCTCCTCTTAGCATGATAAAGAAGATTCAAAGAGACTGAGATGCCAGCTCCTTTCATTCAGTCAGTAGCTTCAATCATTTCTGGACGTTTTTCAATGGCAAAAATCAATGAATATTGTAAATGCACAAACAGTAATATCTCCACATTGCACGGTGCAATTCTGAAATTTTTAGCTTTTTCCTGTTAATCCTAGCATGATAAAGAAGATTCAAAGAGAGTGAGATGCCAGCTCCTTTCATTCAGTCAGTAGCTTCAAACATTTCTGGTATATGAAAAACATGTTTTTCAATGGCAAAAATCAATGAATATTGTAAATGCACAAACAGTAATATCTCCACATTGCACGGTGCAATTATGAAATTTTTAGCTTTTTCCTGTTAATCCTAGCATGATAAAGAAGATTCAAAGAGAGTGAGATGCCAGCTCCTTTCATTCAGTCAGTAGCTTCAAACATTTCTGGTATATGAAAAACATGTTTTTCAATGGCAAAAATCAATGAATATTGTAAATGCACAAACAGTAATAACTCCACATTGCAAGGTGCAATTCTGAAATTTTTTGCTTTTTCCTGCTAATCCTAGCATGATAAAGAAGATTCAAAGAGAGTGAGATGCCAGCTCCTTTCATTCAGTCAGTAGCTTCAAACATTTCTGGTATATGAAAAACATGTTTTTCAATGGCAAAAATCAATGAATATTGTAAATGCACAAACAGTAATATCTCAACATTGCACGGTGCAATTCTGAAATTTTTAGCTTTTTCCTGTTAATCCTAGCATGATAAAGAAGATTCAAAGAGAGTGAGATGCCAGCTCCTTTCATTCAGTCAGTAGCTTCAAACATTTCTGGTATATGAAAAACGTTTTTCAATGGCAAAAATCAATGAATATTGTAAATGCACAAACAGTAATATCTCCACATTGCAAGGTGCAATTCTGAAATTTTTTGCTTTTTCCTGTTAATCCTAGCATGATAAAGAAGATTCAAAGAGAGTGAGATGCCAGCTCCTTTCATTCAGTCAGTAGCTTCAAACATTTCTGGTATATGAAAAACATGTTTTTCAATGGCAAAAATCAATGAATATTGTAAATGCACAAACAGTAATATCTCCACATTGCAAGGTGCAATTCTGAAATTTTTTGCTTT
Source organism: Phyllobates terribilis (assembly GCF_046119375.1). Lineage (NCBI taxonomy): Eukaryota > Metazoa > Chordata > Amphibia > Anura > Dendrobatidae > Phyllobates > Phyllobates terribilis. The sequence continues at coordinate 147,598 of NW_027364245.1, forward strand.
TTCCTGCTCCTCTTAGCATGATAAAGAAGATTCAAAGAGAGTGAGATGCCAGCTCCTTTCATTCAGTCAGTAGCTTCAATCATTTCTGGACGTTTTTCAATGGCAAAAATCAATGAATATTGTAAATGCACAAACAGTAATTTCTCCGCATTGCAAGGTGCAATTCTGAAATTTTTTGCTTTTTCCTGCTCCTCTTAGCATGGTAAAGAAGACTCAGAGTGAGATGCCAGCTCCTTTCATTCAGTCAGTAGCTTCAATCATTTCTGGACGTTTTTCAACGGCAAAAATCAATGAATATTGTAGATGCACAAACAGTAATTTCTCCGCATTGCAAGGTGCAATTCTGAAATTTTTTGCTTTTTCCTGCTCCTCTTAGCATGATAAAGAAGATTCAAAGAGACTGAGATGCCAGCTCCTTTCATTCAGTCAGTAGCTTCAATCATTTCTGGACGTTTTTCAATGGCAAAAATCAATGAATATTGTAAATGCACAAACAGTAATATCTCCACATTGCACGGTGCAATTCTGAAATTTTTAGCTTTTTCCTGTTAATCCTAGCATGATAAAGAAGATTCAAAGAGAGTGAGATGCCAGCTCCTTTCATTCAGTCAGTAGCTTCAAACATTTCTGGTATATGAAAAACATGTTTTTCAATGGCAAAAATCAATGAATATTGTAAATGCACAAACAGTAATATCTCCACATTGCAAGGTGCAATTCTGAAATTTTTTGCTTTTTCCTGCTAATCCTAGCATGATAAAGAAGATTCAAAGAGAGTGAGATGCCAGCTCCTTTCATTCAGTCAGTAGCTTCAAACATTTCTGGTATATGAATAACGATGTTTTTCAATGGCAAAAATCAATGAATATTGTAAATGCACAAACAGTAATTTCTCCGCATTGCAAGGTGCAATTCTGAAATTTTTGCTTTTTCCTGCTCCTCTTAGCATGATAAAGAAGATTCAGAGAGTGAGATGCCAGCTCCTTTCATTCAGTCAGTAGCTTCAATCATTTCTGGACGTTTTTCAATGGCAAAAATCAATGAATATTGTAAATGCACAAACAGTAATTTCTCCGCATTGCAAGGTGCAATTCTGAAATTTTTTGCTTTTTCCTGCTCCTCTTAGCATGATAAAGAAGATTCAAAGAGAGTGATATGCCAGCTCCTTTCATTCAGTCAGTAGCTTCAATCATTTCTGGTATATGAATAACATGATGTTTTTCAATGGCAAAAATCAATGAATATTGTAAATGCACAAACAGTAATTTCTCCGCATTGCAAGGTGCAATTCTGAAATTTTTTGCTTTTTCCTGCTCCTCTTAGCATGATAAAGAAGATTCAAAGAGAGTGAGATGCCAGCTCCTTTCATTCAGTCAGTAGCTTCAATCATTTCTGGACGTTTTTCAATGGCAAAAATCAATGAATATTGTAAATGCACAAACAGTAATTTCTCCGCATTGCAAGGTGCAATTCTGAAATTTTTTGCTTTTTCCTGCTCCTCTTAGCATGGTAAAGAAGACTCAAAGAGAGTGAGATGCCAGCTCCTTTCATTCAGTCAGTAGCTTCAATCATTTCTGGACGTTTTTCAACGGCAAAAATCAATGAATATTGTAGATGCACAAACAGTAATTTCTCCGCATTGCAAGGTGCAATTCTGAAATTTTTTGCTTTTTCCTGCTCCTCTTAGCATGATAAAGAAGATTCAAAGAGACTGAGATGCCAGCTCCTTTCATTCAGTCAGTAGCTTCAATCATTTCTGGACGTTTTTCAATGGCAAAAATCAATGAATAATGTAAATGCACAAACAGTAATTTCTCCGCATTGCAAGGTGCAATTCTGAAATTTTTTGCTTTTTCCTGCTCCTCTTAGCATGATAAAGAAGATTCAAAGAGAGTGAGATGCCAGCTCCTTTCATTCAGTCAGTAGCTTCAATCATTTCTGGATGTTTTTCAATGGCAAAAATCAATGAATATTGTAAATGCACAAACAGTAATTTCTCCGCATTGCAAGGTGCAATTCTGAAATTTTTTGCTTTTTCCTGCTCCTCTTAGCATGATAAAGAAGATTCAAAGAGAGTGAGATGCCAGCTCCTTTCATTCAGTCAGTAGCTTCAAACATTTCTGGTATATGAAAAACATGTTTTTCAATGGCAAAAATCAATGAATATTGTAAATGCACAAACAGTAATATCTCCACATTGCACGGTGCAATTCTGAAATTTTTAGCTTTTTCCTGTTAATCCTAGCATGATAAAGAAGATTCAAAGAGAGTGAGATGCCAGCTCCTTTCATTCAGTCAGTAGCTTCAAACATTTCTGGTATATGAAAAACATGTTTTTCAATGGCAAAAATCAATGAATATTGTAAATGCACAAACAGTAATATCTCCACATTGCAAGGTGCAATTCTGAAATTTTTTGCTTTTTCCTGCTAATCCTAGCATGATAAAGAAGATTCAAAGAGAGTGAGATGCCAGCTCCTTTCATTCAGTCAGTAGCTTCAAACATTTCTGGTATATGAAAAACATGTTTTTCAATGGCAAAAATCAATGAATATTGTAAATGCACAAACAGTAATATCTCCACATTGCACGGTGCAATTCTGAAATTTTTAGCTTTTTCCTGTTAATCCTAGCATGATAAAGAAGATTCAAAGAGAGTGAGATGCCAGCTCCTTTCATTCAGTCAGTAGCTTCAAACATTTCTGGTATATGAAAAACATGTTTTTCAATGGCAAAAATCAATGAATATTGTAAATGCACAAACAGTAATATCTCCACATTGCAAGGTGCAATTCTGAAATTTTTTGCTTTTTCCTGCTAATCCTAGCATGATAAAGAAGATTCAAAGAGAGTGAGATGCCAGCTCCTTTCATTCAGTCAGTAGCTTCAAACATTTCTGGTATATGAAAAACATGTTTTTCAATGGCAAAAATCAATGAATATTGTAAATGCACAAACAGTAATATCTCCACATTGCACGGTGCAATTATGAAATTTTTAGCTTTTTCCTGTTAATCCTAGCATGATAAAGAAGATTCAAAGAGAGTGAGATGCCAGCTCCTTTCATTCAGTCAGTAGCTTCAAACATTTCTGGTATATGAAAAACATGTTTTTCAATGGCAAAAATCAATGAATATTGTAAATGCACAAACAGTAATAACTCCACATTGCAAGGTGCAATTCTGAAATTTTTTGCTTTTTCCTGCTAATCCTAGCATGATAAAGAAGATTCAAAGAGAGTGAGATGCCAGCTCCTTTCATTCAGTCAGTAGCTTCAAACATTTCTGGTATATGAAAAACATGTTTTTCAATGGCAAAAATCAATGAATATTGTAAATGCACAAACAGTAATATCTCAACATTGCACGGTGCAATTCTGAAATTTTTAGCTTTTTCCTGTTAATCCTAGCATGATAAAGAAGATTCAAAGAGAGTGAGATGCCAGCTCCTTTCATTCAGTCAGTAGCTTCAAACATTTCTGGTATATGAAAAACGTTTTTCAATGGCAAAAATCAATGAATATTGTAAATGCACAAACAGTAATATCTCCACATTGCAAGGTGCAATTCTGAAATTTTTTGCTTTTTCCTGTTAATCCTAGCATGATAAAGAAGATTCAAAGAGAGTGAGATGCCAGCTCCTTTCATTCAGTCAGTAGCTTCAAACATTTCTGGTATATGAAAAACATGTTTTTCAATGGCAAAAATCAATGAATATTGTAAATGCACAAACAGTAATATCTCCACATTGCAAGGTGCAATTCTGAAATTTTTTGCTTTTTCCTGCTCCTCTTAGCATGATAAAGAAGATTCAAAGAGAGTGAGATGCCAGCTCCTTTCATTCAGTCAGTAGCTTCAATCATTTCTGGACGTTTTTCAATGGCAAAAATCAATGAATATTGTAAATGCACAAACAGTAATTTCTCCGCATTGCAAGGTGCAATTCTGAAATTTTTTGCTTTTTCCTGCTCCTCTTAGCATGGTAAAGAAGACTCAAAGAGAGTGAGATGCCAGCTCCTTTCATTCAGTCAGTAGCTTCAATCATTTCTGGACGTTTTTCAACGGCAAAAATCAATGAATATTGTAGATGCACAAACAGTAATTTCTCCGCATTGCAAGGTGCAATTCTGAAATTTTTTGCTTTTTCCTGCTCCTCTTAGCATGATAAAGAAGATTCAAAGAGACTGAGATGCCAGCTCCTTTCATTCAGTCAGTAGCTTCAATCATTTCTGGACGTTTTTCAATGGCAAAAATCAATGAATATTGTAAATGCACAAACAGTAATATCTCCACATTGCACGGTGCAATTCTGAAATTTTTAGCTTTTTCCTGTTAATCCTAGCATGATAAAGAAGATTCAAAGAGAGTGAGATGCCAGCTCCTTTCATTCAGTCAGTAGCTTCAAACATTTCTGGTATATGAAAAACATGTTTTTCAATGGCAAAAATCAATGAATATTGTAAATGCACAAACAGTAATATCTCCACATTGCAAGGTGCAATTCTGAAATTTTTTGCTTTTTCCTGCTAATCCTAGCATGATAAAGAAGATTCAAAGAGAGTGAGATGCCAGCTCCTTTCATTCAGTCAGTAGCTTCAAACATTTCTGGTATATGAATAACATGATGTTTTTCAATGGCAAAAATCAATGAATATTGTAAATGCACAAACAGTAATTTCTCCGCATTGCAAGGTGCAATTCTGAAATTTTTGCTTTTTCCTGCTCCTCTTAGCATGATAAAGAAGATTCAGAGAGTGAGATGCCAGCTCCTTTCATTCAGTCAGTAGCTTCAATCATTTCTGGACGTTTTTCAATGGCAAAAATCAATGAATATTGTAAATGCACAAACAGTAATTTCTCCGCATTGCAAGGTGCAATTCTGAAATTTTTTGCTTTTTCCTGCTCCTCTTAGCATGATAAAGAAGATTCAAAGAGAGTGATATGCCAGCTCCTTTCATTCAGTCAGTAGCTTCAATCATTTCTGGTATATGAATAACATGATGTTTTTCAATGGCAAAAATCAATGAATATTGTAAATGCACAAACAGTAATTTCTCCGCATTGCAAGGTGCAATTCTGAAATTTTTTGCTTTTTCCTGCTCCTCTTAGCATGATAAAGAAGATTCAAAGAGAGTGAGATGCCAGCTCCTTTCATTCAGTCAGTAGCTTCAATCATTTCTGGACGTTTTTCAATGGCAAAAATCAATGAATATTGTAAATGCACAAACAGTAATTTCTCCGCATTGCAAGGTGCAATTCTGAAATTTTTTGCTTTTTCCTGCTCCTCTTAGCATGGTAAAGAAGACTCAAAGAGAGTGAGATGCCAGCTCCTTTCATTCAGTCAGTAGCTTCAATCATTTCTGGACGTTTTTCAACGGCAAAAATCAATGAATATTGTAGATGCACAAACAGTAATTTCTCCGCATTGCAAGGTGCAATTCTGAAATTTTTTGCTTTTTCCTGCTCCTCTTAGCATGATAAAGAAGATTCAAAGAGACTGAGATGCCAGCTCCTTTCATTCAGTCAGTAGCTTCAATCATTTCTGGACGTTTTTCAATGGCAAAAATCAATGAATATTGTAAATGCACAAACAGTAATATCTCCACATTGCACGGTGCAATTCTGAAATTTTTAGCTTTTTCCTGTTAATCCTAGCATGATAAAGAAGATTCAAAGAGAGTGAGATGCCAGCTCCTTTCATTCAGTCAGTAGCTTCAAACATTTCTGGTATATGAAAAACATGTTTTTCAATGGCAAAAATCAATGAATATTGTAAATGCACAAACAGTAATATCTCCACATTGCAAGGTGCAATTCTGAAATTTTTTGCTTTTTCCTGCTAATCCTAGCATGATAAAGAAGATTCAAAGAGAGTGAGATGCCAGCTCCTTTCATTCAGTCAGTAGCTTCAAACATTTCTGGTATATGAATAACATGATGTTTTTCAATGGCAAAAATCAATGAATATTGTAAATGCACAAACAGTAATTTCTCCGCATTGCAAGGTGCAATTCTGAAATTTTTGCTTTTTCCTGCTCCTCTTAGCATGATAAAGAAGATTCAGAGAGTGAGATGCCAGCTCCTTTCATTCAGTCAGTAGCTTCAATCATTTCTGGACGTTTTTCAATGGCAAAAATCAATGAATATTGTAAATGCACAAACAGTAATTTCTCCGCATTGCAAGGTGCAATTCTGAAATTTTTTGCTTTTTCCTGCTCCTCTTAGCATGATAAAGAAGATTCAAAGAGAGTGATATGCCAGCTCCTTTCATTCAGTCAGTAGCTTCAATCATTTCTGGTATATGAATAACATGATGTTTTTCAATGGCAAAAATCAATGAATATTGTAAATGCACAAACAGTAATTTCTCCGCATTGCAAGGTGCAATTCTGAAATTTTTTGCTTTTTCCTGCTCCTCTTAGCATGATAAAGAAGATTCAAAGAGAGTGAGATGCCAGCTCCTTTCATTCAGTCAGTAGCTTCAATCATTTCTGGACGTTTTTCAATGGCAAAAATCAATGAATATTGTAAATGCACAAACAGTAATTTCTCCGCATTGCAAGGTGCAATTCTGAAATTTTTTGCTTTTTCCTGCTCCTCTTAGCATGGTAAAGAAGACTCAAAGAGAGTGAGATGCCAGCTCCTTTCATTCAGTCAGTAGCTTCAATCATTTCTGGACGTTTTTCAACGGCAAAAATCAATGAATATTGTAGATGCACAAACAGTAATTTCTCCGCATTGCAAGGTGCAATTCTGAAATTTTTTGCTTTTTCCTGCTCCTCTTAGCATGATAAAGAAGATTCAAAGAGACTGAGATGCCAGCTCCTTTCATTCAGTCAGTAGCTTCAATCATTTCTGGACGTTTTTCAATGGCAAAAATCAATGAATAATGTAAATGCACAAACAGTAATTTCTCCGCATTGCAAGGTGCAATTCTGAAATTTTTTGCTTTTTCCTGCTCCTCTTAGCATGATAAAGAAGATTCAAAGAGAGTGAGATGCCAGCTCCTTTCATTCAGTCAGTAGCTTCAATCATTTCTGGATGTTTTTCAATGGCAAAAATCAATGAATATTGTAAATGCACAAACAGTAATTTCTCCGCATTGCAAGGTGCAATTCTGAAATTTTTTGCTTTTTCCTGCTCCTCTTAGCATGATAAAGAAGATTCAAAGAGAGTGAGATGCCAGCTCCTTTCATTCAGTCAGTAGCTTCAAACATTTCTGGTATATGAAAAACATGTTTTTCAATGGCAAAAATCAATGAATATTGTAAATGCACAAACAGTAATATCTCCACATTGCACGGTGCAATTCTGAAATTTTTAGCTTTTTCCTGTTAATCCTAGCATGATAAAGAAGATTCAAAGAGAGTGAGATGCCAGCTCCTTTCATTCAGTCAGTAGCTTCAAACATTTCTGGTATATGAAAAACATGTTTTTCAATGGCAAAAATCAATGAATATTGTAAATGCACAAACAGTAATATCTCCACATTGCAAGGTGCAATTCTGAAATTTTTTGCTTTTTCCTGCTAATCCTAGCATGATAAAGAAGATTCAAAGAGAGTGAGATGCCAGCTCCTTTCATTCAGTCAGTAGCTTCAAACATTTCTGGTATATGAAAAACATGTTTTTCAATGGCAAAAATCAATGAATATTGTAAATGCACAAACAGTAATATCTCCACATTGCACGGTGCAATTCTGAAATTTTTAGCTTTTTCCTGTTAATCCTAGCATGATAAAGAAGATTCAAAGAGAGTGAGATGCCAGCTCCTTTCATTCAGTCAGTAGCTTCAAACATTTCTGGTATATGAAAAACATGTTTTTCAATGGCAAAAATCAATGAATATTGTAAATGCACAAACAGTAATATCTCCACATTGCAAGGTGCAATTCTGAAATTTTTTGCTTTTTCCTGCTAATCCTAGCATGATAAAGAAGATTCAAAGAGAGTGAGATGCCAGCTCCTTTCATTCAGTCAGTAGCTTCAAACATTTCTGGTATATGAAAAACATGTTTTTCAATGGCAAAAATCAATGAATATTGTAAATGCACAAACAGTAATATCTCCACATTGCACGGTGCAATTATGAAATTTTTAGCTTTTTCCTGTTAATCCTAGCATGATAAAGAAGATTCAAAGAGAGTGAGATGCCAGCTCCTTTCATTCAGTCAGTAGCTTCAAACATTTCTGGTATATGAAAAACATGTTTTTCAATGGCAAAAATCAATGAATATTGTAAATGCACAAACAGTAATAACTCCACATTGCAAGGTGCAATTCTGAAATTTTTTGCTTTTTCCTGCTAATCCTAGCATGATAAAGAAGATTCAAAGAGAGTGAGATGCCAGCTCCTTTCATTCAGTCAGTAGCTTCAAACATTTCTGGTATATGAAAAACATGTTTTTCAATGGCAAAAATCAATGAATATTGTAAATGCACAAACAGTAATATCTCAACATTGCACGGTGCAATTCTGAAATTTTTAGCTTTTTCCTGTTAATCCTAGCATGATAAAGAAGATTCAAAGAGAGTGAGATGCCAGCTCCTTTCATTCAGTCAGTAGCTTCAAACATTTCTGGTATATGAAAAACGTTTTTCAATGGCAAAAATCAATGAATATTGTAAATGCACAAACAGTAATATCTCCACATTGCAAGGTGCAATTCTGAAATTTTTTGCTTTTTCCTGTTAATCCTAGCATGATAAAGAAGATTCAAAGAGAGTGAGATGCCAGCTCCTTTCATTCAGTCAGTAGCTTCAAACATTTCTGGTATATGAAAAACATGTTTTTCAATGGCAAAAATCAATGAATATTGTAAATGCACAAACAGTAATATCTCCACATTGCAAGGTGCAATTCTGAAATTTTTTGCTTTTTCCTGCTCCTCTTAGCATGATAAAGAAGATTCAAAGAGAGTGAGATGCCAGCTCCTTTCATTCAGTCAGTAGCTTCAATCATTTCTGGACGTTTTTCAATGGCAAAAATCAATGAATATTGTAAATGCACAAACAGTAATTTCTCCGCATTGCAAGGTGCAATTCTGAAATTTTTTGCTTTTTCCTGCTCCTCTTAGCATGGTAAAGAAGACTCAAAGAGAGTGAGATGCCAGCTCCTTTCATTCAGTCAGTAGCTTCAATCATTTCTGGACGTTTTTCAACGGCAAAAATCAATGAATATTGTAGATGCACAAACAGTAATTTCTCCGCATTGCAAGGTGCAATTCTGAAATTTTTTGCTTTTTCCTGCTCCTCTTAGCATGATAAAGAAGATTCAAAGAGACTGAGATGCCAGCTCCTTTCATTCAGTCAGTAGCTTCAATCATTTCTGGACGTTTTTCAATGGCAAAAATCAATGAATATTGTAAATGCACAAACAGTAATATCTCCACATTGCACGGTGCAATTCTGAAATTTTTAGCTTTTTCCTGTTAATCCTAGCATGATAAAGAAGATTCAAAGAGAGTGAGATGCCAGCTCCTTTCATTCAGTCAGTAGCTTCAAACATTTCTGGTATATGAAAAACATGTTTTTCAATGGCAAAAATCAATGAATATTGTAAATGCACAAACAGTAATATCTCCACATTGCAAGGTGCAATTCTGAAATTTTTTGCTTTTTCCTGCTAATCCTAGCATGATAAAGAAGATTCAAAGAGAGTGAGATGCCAGCTCCTTTCATTCAGTCAGTAGCTTCAAACATTTCTGGTATATGAATAACATGATGTTTTTCAATGGCAAAAATCAATGAATATTGTAAATGCACAAACAGTAATTTCTCCGCATTGCAAGGTGCAATTCTGAAATTTTTGCTTTTTCCTGCTCCTCTTAGCATGATAAAGAAGATTCAGAGAGTGAGATGCCAGCTCCTTTCATTCAGTCAGTAGCTTCAATCATTTCTGGACGTTTTTCAATGGCAAAAATCAATGAATATTGTAAATGCACAAACAGTAATTTCTCCGCATTGCAAGGTGCAATTCTGAAATTTTTTGCTTTTTCCTGCTCCTCTTAGCATGATAAAGAAGATTCAAAGAGAGTGATATGCCAGCTCCTTTCATTCAGTCAGTAGCTTCAATCATTTCTGGTATATGAATAACATGATGTTTTTCAATGGCAAAAATCAATGAATATTGTAAATGCACAAACAGTAATTTCTCCGCATTGCATGGTGCAATTCTGAAATTTTTTGCTTTTTCCTGCTCCTCTTAGCATGATAAAGAAGATTCAAAGAGAGTGAGATGCCAGCTCCTTTCATTCAGTCAGTAGCTTCAATCATTTCTGGACGTTTTTCAATGGCAAAAATCAATGAATATTGTAAATGCACAAACAGTAATTTCTCCGCATTGCAAGGTGCAATTCTGAAATTTTTTGCTTTTTCCTGCTCCTCTTAGCATGGTAAAGAAGACTCAAAGAGAGTGAGATGCCAGCTCCTTTCATTCAGTCAGTAGCTTCAATCATTTCTGGACGTTTTTCAACGGCAAAAATCAATGAATATTGTAGATGCACAAACAGTAATTTCTCCGCATTGCAAGGTGCAATTCTGAAATTTTTTGCTTTTTCCTGCTCCTCTTAGCATGATAAAGAAGATTCAAAGAGACTGAGATGCCAGCTCCTTTCATTCAGTCAGTAGCTTCAATCATTTCTGGACGTTTTTCAATGGCAAAAATCAATGAATATTGTAAATGCACAAACAGTAATTTCTCCGCATTGCAAGGTGCAATTCTGAAATTTTTTGCTTTTTCCTGCTCCTCTTAGCATGATAAAGAAGATTCAAAGAGAGTGAGATGCCAGCTCCTTTCATTCAGTCAGTAGCTTCAATCATTTCTGGATGTTTTTCAATGGCAAAAATCAATGAATATTGTAAATGCACAAACAGTAATTTCTCCGCATTGCAAGGTGCAATTCTGAAATTTTTTGCTTTTTCCTGCTCCTCTTAGCATGATAAAGAAGATTCAAAGAGAGTGAGATGCCAGCTCCTTTCATTCAGTCAGTAGCTTCAAACATTTCTGGTATATGAAAAACATGTTTTTCAATGGCAAAAATCAATGAATATTGTAAATGCACAAACAGTAATATCTCCACATTGCACGGTGCAATTCTGAAATTTTTAGCTTTTTCCTGTTAATCCTAGCATGATAAAGAAGATTCAAAGAGAGTGAGATGCCAGCTCCTTTCATTCAGTCAGTAGCTTCAAACATTTCTGGTATATGAAAAACATGTTTTTCAATGGCAAAAATCAATGAATATTGTAAATGCACAAACAGTAATATCTCCACATTGCACGGTGCAATTCTGAAATTTTTAGCTTTTTCCTGTTAATCCTAGCATGATAAAGAAGATTCAAAGAGAGTGAGATGCCAGCTCCTTTCATTCAGTCAGTAGCTTCAAACATTTCTGGTATATGAAAAACATGTTTTTCAATGGCAAAAATCAATGAATATTGTAAATGCACAAACAGTAATATCTCCACATTGCAAGGTGCAATTCTGAAATTTTTTGCTTTTTCCTGCTAATCCTAGCATGATAAAGAAGATTCAAAGAGAGTGAGATGCCAGCTCCTTTCATTCAGTCAGTAGCTTCAAACATTTCTGGTATATGAAAAACATGTTTTTCAATGGCAAAAATCAATGAATATTGTAAATGCACAAACAGTAATATCTCCACATTGCACGGTGCAATTATGAAATTTTTAGCTTTTTCCTGTTAATCCTAGCATGATAAAGAAGATTCAAAGAGAGTGAGATGCCAGCTCCTTTCATTCAGTCAGTAGCTTCAAACATTTCTGGTATATGAAAAACATGTTTTTCAATGGCAAAAATCAATGAATATTGTAAATGCACAAACAGTAATAACTCCACATTGCAAGGTGCAATTCTGAAATTTTTTGCTTTTTCCTGCTAATCCTAGCATGATAAAGAAGATTCAAAGAGAGTGAGATGCCAGCTCCTTTCATTCAGTCAGTAGCTTCAAACATTTCTGGTATATGAAAAACATGTTTTTCAATGGCAAAAATCAATGAATATTGTAAATGCACAAACAGTAATATCTCAACATTGCACGGTGCAATTCTGAAATTTTTAGCTTTTTCCTGTTAATCCTAGCATGATAAAGAAGATTCAAAGAGAGTGAGATGCCAGCTCCTTTCATTCAGTCAGTAGCTTCAAACATTTCTGGTATATGAAAAACGTTTTTCAATGGCAAAAATCAATGAATATTGTAAATGCACAAACAGTAATATCTCCACATTGCAAGGTGCAATTCTGAAATTTTTTGCTTTTTCCTGTTAATCCTAGCATGATAAAGAAGATTCAAAGAGAGTGAGATGCCAGCTCCTTTCATTCAGTCAGTAGCTTCAAACATTTCTGGTATATGAAAAACATGTTTTTCAATGGCAAAAATCAATGAATATTGTAAATGCACAAACAGTAATATCTCCACATTGCAAGGTGCAATTCTGAAATTTTTTGCTTTTTCCTGCTCCTCTTAGCATGATAAAGAAGATTCAAAGAGAGTGAGATGCCAGCTCCTTTCATTCAGTCAGTAGCTTCAATCATTTCTGGACGTTTTTCAATGGCAAAAATCAATGAATATTGTAAATGCACAAACAGTAATTTCTCCGCATTGCAAGGTGCAATTCTGAAATTTTTTGCTTTTTCCTGCTCCTCTTAGCATGGTAAAGAAGACTCAAAGAGAGTGAGATGCCAGCTCCTTTCATTCAGTCAGTAGCTTCAATCATTTCTGGACGTTTTTCAACGGCAAAAATCAATGAATATTGTAGATGCACAAACAGTAATTTCTCCGCATTGCAAGGTGCAATTCTGAAATTTTTTGCTTTTTCCTGCTCCTCTTAGCATGATAAAGAAGATTCAAAGAGAGTGAGATGCCAGCTCCTTTCATTCAGTCAGTAGCTTCAAACATTTCTGGTATATGAAAAACATGTTTTTCAATGGCAAAAATCAATGAATATTGTAAATGCACAAACAGTAATATCTCCACATTGCACGGTGCAATTCTGAAATTTTTAGCTTTTTCCTGTTAATCCTAGCATGATAAAGAAGATTCAAAGAGAGTGAGATGCCAGCTCCTTTCATTCAGTCAGTAGCTTCAAACATTTCTGGTATATGAAAAACATGTTTTTCAATGGCAAAAATCAATGAATATTGTAAATGCACAAACAGTAATATCTCCACATTGCACGGTGCAATTCTGAAATTTTTAGCTTTTTCCTGTTAATCCTAGCATGATAAAGAAGATTCAAAGAGAGTGAGATGCCAGCTCCTTTCATTCAGTCAGTAGCTTCAAACATTTCTGGTATATGAAAAACATGTTTTTCAATGGCAAAAATCAATGAATATTGTAAATGCACAAACAGTAATATCTCCACATTGCAAGGTGCAATTCTGAAATTTTTTGCTTTTTCCTGCTAATCCTAGCATGATAAAGAAGATTCAAAGAGAGTGAGATGCCAGCTCCTTTCATTCAGTCAGTAGCTTCAAACATTTCTGGTATATGAAAAACATGTTTTTCAATGGCAAAAATCAATGAATATTGTAAATGCACAAACAGTAATATCTCCACATTGCACGGTGCAATTATGAAATTTTTAGCTTTTTCCTGTTAATCCTAGCATGATAAAGAAGATTCAAAGAGAGTGAGATGCCAGCTCCTTTCATTCAGTCAGTAGCTTCAAACATTTCTGGTATATGAAAAACGTTTTTCAATGGCAAAAATCAATGAATATTGTAAATGCACAAACAGTAATAACTCCACATTGCAAGGTGCAATTCTGAAATTTTTTGCTTTTTCCTGCTAATCCTAGCATGATAAAGAAGATTCAAAGAGAGTGAGATGCCAGCTCCTTTCATTCAGTCAGTAGCTTCAAACATTTCTGGTATATGAAAAACATGTTTTTCAATGGCAAAAATCAATGAATATTGTAAATGCACAAACAGTAATATCTCAACATTGCACGGTGCAATTCTGAAATTTTTAGCTTTTTCCTGTTAATCCTAGCATGATAAAGAAGATTCAAAGAGAGTGAGATGCCAGCTCCTTTCATTCAGTCAGTAGCTTCAAACATTTCTGGTATATGAAAAACGTTTTTCAATGGCAAAAATCAATGAATATTGTAAATGCACAAACAGTAATATCTCCACATTGCAAGGTGCAATTCTGAAATTTTTTGCTTTTTCCTGTTAATCCTAGCATGATAAAGAAGATTCAAAGAGAGTGAGATGCCAGCTCCTTTCATTCAGTCAGTAGCTTCAAACATTTCTGGTATATGAAAAACATGTTTTTCAATGGCAAAAATCAATGAATATTGTAAATGCACAAACAGTAATATCTCCACATTGCAAGGTGCAATTCTGAAATTTTTTGCTTTTTCCTGCTCCTCTTAGCATGATAAAGAAGATTCAAAGAGAGTGAGATGCCAGCTCCTTTCATTCAGTCAGTAGCTTCAATCATTTCTGGACGTTTTTCAATGGCAAAAATCAATGAATATTGTAAATGCACAAACAGTAATTTCTCCGCATTGCAAGGTGCAATTCTGAAATTTTTTGCTTTTTCCTGCTCCTCTTAGCATGGTAAAGAAGACTCAAAGAGAGTGAGATGCCAGCTCCTTTCATTCAGTCAGTAGCTTCAATCATTTCTGGACGTTTTTCAACGGCAAAAATCAATGAATATTGTAGATGCACAAACAGTAATTTCTCCGCATTGCAAGGTGCAATTCTGAAATTTTTTGCTTTTTCCTGCTCCTCTTAGCATGATAAAGAAGATTCAAAGAGACTGAGATGCCAGCTCCTTTCATTCAGTCAGTAGCTTCAATCATTTCTGGACGTTTTTCAATGGCAAAAATCAATGAATATTGTAAATGCACAAACAGTAATTTCTCCGCATTGCAAGGTGCAATTCTGAAATTTTTTGCTTTTTCCTGCTCCTCTTAGCATGATAAAGAAGATTCAAAGAGAGTGAGATGCCAGCTCCTTTCATTCAGTCAGTAGCTTCAATCATTTCTGGATGTTTTTCAATGGCAAAAATCAATGAATATTGTAAATGCACAAACAGTAATTTCTCCGCATTGCAAGGTGCAATTCTGAAATTTTTTGCTTTTTCCTGCTCCTCTTAGCATGATAAAGAAGATTCAAAGAGAGTGAGATGCCAGCTCCTTTCATTCAGTCAGTAGCTTCAAACATTTCTGGTATATGAAAAACATGTTTTTCAATGGCAAAAATCAATGAATATTGTAAATGCACAAACAGTAATATCTCCACATTGCACGGTGCAATTCTGAAATTTTTAGCTTTTTCCTGTTAATCCTAGCATGATAAAGAAGATTCAAAGAGAGTGAGATGCCAGCTCCTTTCATTCAGTCAGTAGCTTCAAACATTTCTGGTATATGAAAAACATGTTTTTCAATGGCAAAAATCAATGAATATTGTAAATGCACAAACAGTAATATCTCCACATTGCACGGTGCAATTCTGAAATTTTTAGCTTTTTCCTGTTAATCCTAGCATGATAAAGAAGATTCAAAGAGAGTGAGATGCCAGCTCCTTTCATTCAGTCAGTAGCTTCAAACATTTCTGGTATATGAAAAACATGTTTTTCAATGGCAAAAATCAATGAATATTGTAAATGCACAAACAGTAATATCTCCACATTGCAAGGTGCAATTCTGAAATTTTTTGCTTTTTCCTGCTAATCCTAGCATGATAAAGAAGATTCAAAGAGAGTGAGATGCCAGCTCCTTTCATTCAGTCAGTAGCTTCAAACATTTCTGGTATATGAAAAACATGTTTTTCAATGGCAAAAATCAATGAATATTGTAAATGCACAAACAGTAATATCTCCACATTGCACGGTGCAATTATGAAATTTTTAGCTTTTTCCTGTTAATCCTAGCATGATAAAGAAGATTCAAAGAGAGTGAGATGCCAGCTCCTTTCATTCAGTCAGTAGCTTCAAACATTTCTGGTATATGAAAAACATGTTTTTCAATGGCAAAAATCAATGAATATTGTAAATGCACAAACAGTAATAACTCCACATTGCAAGGTGCAATTCTGAAATTTTTTGCTTTTTCCTGCTAATCCTAGCATGATAAAGAAGATTCAAAGAGAGTGAGATGCCAGCTCCTTTCATTCAGTCAGTAGCTTCAAACATTTCTGGTATATGAAAAACATGTTTTTCAATGGCAAAAATCAATGAATATTGTAAATGCACAAACAGTAATATCTCAACATTGCACGGTGCAATTCTGAAATTTTTAGCTTTTTCCTGTTAATCCTAGCATGATAAAGAAGATTCAAAGAGAGTGAGATGCCAGCTCCTTTCATTCAGTCAGTAGCTTCAAACATTTCTGGTATATGAAAAACGTTTTTCAATGGCAAAAATCAATGAATATTGTAAATGCACAAACAGTAATATCTCCACATTGCAAGGTGCAATTCTGAAATTTTTTGCTTTTTCCTGTTAATCCTAGCATGATAAAGAAGATTCAAAGAGAGTGAGATGCCAGCTCCTTTCATTCAGTCAGTAGCTTCAAACATTTCTGGTATATGAAAAACATGTTTTTCAATGGCAAAAATCAATGAATATTGTAAATGCACAAACAGTAATATCTCCACATTGCAAGGTGCAATTCTGAAATTTTTTGCTTTTTCCTGCTCCTCTTAGCATGATAAAGAAGATTCAAAGAGAGTGAGATGCCAGCTCCTTTCATTCAGTCAGTAGCTTCAATCATTTCTGGACGTTTTTCAATGGCAAAAATCAATGAATATTGTAAATGCACAAACAGTAATTTCTCCGCATTGCAAGGTGCAATTCTGAAATTTTTTGCTTTTTCCTGCTCCTCTTAGCATGGTAAAGAAGACTAAAAGAGAGTGAGATGCCAGCTCCTTTCATTCAGTCAGTAGCTTCAATCATTTCTGGACGTTTTTCAACGGCAAAAATCAATGAATATTGTAGATGCACAAACAGTAATTTCTCCGCATTGCAAGGTGCAATTCTGAAATTTTTTGCTTTTTCCTGCTCCTCTTAGCATGATAAAGAAGATTCAAAGAGACTGAGATGCCAGCTCCTTTCATTCAGTCAGTAGCTTCAATCATTTCTGGACGTTTTTCAATGGCAAAAATCAATGAATATTGTAAATGCACAAACAGTAATATCTCCACATTGCACGGTGCAATTCTGAAATTTTTAGCTTTTTCCTGTTAATCCTAGCATGATAAAGAAGATTCAAAGAGAGTGAGATGCCAGCTCCTTTCATTCAGTCAGTAGCTTCAAACATTTCTGGTATATGAAAAACATGTTTTTCAATGGCAAAAATCAATGAATATTGTAAATGCACAAACAGTAATATCTCCACATTGCAAGGTGCAATTCTGAAATTTTTTGCTTTTTCCTGCTAATCCTAGCATGATAAAGAAGATTCAAAGAGAGTGAGATGCCAGCTCCTTTCATTCAGTCAGTAGCTTCAAACATTTCTGGTATATGAATAACATGATGTTTTTCAATGGCAAAAATCAATGAATATTGTAAATGCACAAACAGTAATTTCTCCGCATTGCAAGGTGCAATTCTGAAATTTTTGCTTTTTCCTGCTCCTCTTAGCATGATAAAGAAGATTCAGAGAGTGAGATGCCAGCTCCTTTCATTCAGTCAGTAGCTTCAATCATTTCTGGACGTTTTTCAATGGCAAAAATCAATGAATATTGTAAATGCACAAACAGTAATTTCTCCGCATTGCAAGGTGCAATTCTGAAATTTTTTGCTTTTTCCTGCTCCTCTTAGCATGATAAAGAAGATTCAA
The DNA here is from genome assembly GCF_046119375.1 of Phyllobates terribilis. Taxonomy (NCBI): domain Eukaryota; kingdom Metazoa; phylum Chordata; class Amphibia; order Anura; family Dendrobatidae; genus Phyllobates; species Phyllobates terribilis. Next base: position 165,407 of record NW_027364245.1, read on the forward strand.
AGAGAGTGATATGCCAGCTCCTTTCATTCAGTCAGTAGCTTCAATCATTTCTGGTATATGAATAACATGATGTTTTTCAATGGCAAAAATCAATGAATATTGTAAATGCACAAACAGTAATTTCTCCGCATTGCAAGGTGCAATTCTGAAATTTTTTGCTTTTTCCTGCTCCTCTTAGCATGATAAAGAAGATTCAAAGAGAGTGAGATGCCAGCTCCTTTCATTCAGTCAGTAGCTTCAATCATTTCTGGACGTTTTTCAATGGCAAAAATCAATGAATATTGTAAATGCACAAACAGTAATTTCTCCGCATTGCAAGGTGCAATTCTGAAATTTTTTGCTTTTTCCTGCTCCTCTTAGCATGGTAAAGAAGACTCAAAGAGAGTGAGATGCCAGCTCCTTTCATTCAGTCAGTAGCTTCAATCATTTCTGGACGTTTTTCAACGGCAAAAATCAATGAATATTGTAGATGCACAAACAGTAATTTCTCCGCATTGCAAGGTGCAATTCTGAAATTTTTTGCTCTTTCCTGCTCCTCTTAGCATGATAAAGAAGATTCAAAGAGACTGAGATGCCAGCTCCTTTCATTCAGTCAGTAGCTTCAATCATTTCTGGACGTTTTTCAATGGCAAAAATCAATGAATATTGTAAATGCACAAACAGTAATTTCTCCGCATTGCAAGGTGCAATTCTGAAATTTTTTGCTTTTTCCTGCTCCTCTTAGCATGATAAAGAAGATTCAAAGAGAGTGAGATGCCAGCTCCTTTCATTCAGTCAGTAGCTTCAATCATTTCTGGATGTTTTTCAATGGCAAAAATCAATGAATATTGTAAATGCACAAACAGTAATTTCTCCGCATTGCAAGGTGCAATTCTGAAATTTTTTGCTTTTTCCTGCTCCTCTTAGCATGATAAAGAAGATTCAAAGAGAGTGAGATGCCAGCTCCTTTCATTCAGTCAGTAGCTTCAAACATTTCTGGTATATGAAAAACATGTTTTTCAATGGCAAAAATCAATGAATATTGTAAATGCACAAACAGTAATATCTCCACATTGCACGGTGCAATTCTGAAATTTTTAGCTTTTTCCTGTTAATCCTAGCATGATAAAGAAGATTCAAAGAGAGTGAGATGCCAGCTCCTTTCATTCAGTCAGTAGCTTCAAACATTTCTGGTATATGAAAAACATGTTTTTCAATGGCAAAAATCAATGAATATTGTAAATGCACAAACAGTAATATCTCCACATTGCAAGGTGCAATTCTGAAATTTTTTGCTTTTTCCTGCTAATCCTAGCATGATAAAGAAGATTCAAAGAGAGTGAGATGCCAGCTCCTTTCATTCAGTCAGTAGCTTCAAACATTTCTGGTATATGAAAAACATGTTTTTCAATGGCAAAAATCAATGAATATTGTAAATGCACAAACAGTAATATCTCCACATTGCAAGGTGCAATTCTGAAATTTTTTGCTTTTTCCTGCTAATCCTAGCATGATAAAGAAGATTCAAAGAGAGTGAGATGCCAGCTCCTTTCATTCAGTCAGTAGCTTCAAACATTTCTGGTATATGAAAAACATGTTTTTCAATGGCAAAAATCAATGAATATTGTAAATGCACAAACAGTAATATCTCCACATTGCACGGTGCAATTATGAAATTTTTAGCTTTTTCCTGTTAATCCTAGCATGATAAAGAAGATTCAAAGAGAGTGAGATGCCAGCTCCTTTCATTCAGTCAGTAGCTTCAAACATTTCTGGTATATGAAAAACATGTTTTTCAATGGCAAAAATCAATGAATATTGTAAATGCACAAACAGTAATAACTCCACATTGCAAGGTGCAATTCTGAAATTTTTTGCTTTTTCCTGCTAATCCAAGCATGATAAAGAAGATTCAAAGAGAGTGAGATGCCAGCTCCTTTCATTCAGTCAGTAGCTTCAAACATTTCTGGTATATGAAAAACATGTTTTTCAATGGCAAAAATCAATGAATATTGTAAATGCACAAACAGTAATATCTCAACATTGCACGGTGCAATTCTGAAATTTTTTGATTTTTCCTGCTCCTCTTAGCATGATAAAGAAGATTCAAAGAGAGTGAGATGCCAGCTCCTTTCATTCAGTCAGTAGCTTCAATCATTTCTGGACGTTTTTCAATGGCAAAAATCAATGAATATTGTAAAAGCACAAACAGTAATTTCTCCGCATTGCAAGGTGCAATTCTGAAATTTTTTGCTTTTTCCTGCTCCTCTTAGCATGATAAAGAAGATTCAAAGAGAGTGAGATGCCAGCTCCTTTCATTCAGTCAGTAGCTTCAAACATTTCTGGTATATGAATAACATGATGTTTTTCAATGGCAAAAATCAATGAATATTGTAAATGCACAAACAGTAATTTCTCCGCATTGCAAGGTGCAATTCTGAAATTTTTTGCTTTTTCCTGCTCCTCTTAGCATGATAAAGAAGATTCAAAGAGAGTGAGATGCCAGCTCCTTTCATTCAGTCAGTAGCTTCAAACATTTCTGGTATATGAATAACATGATGTTTTTCAATGGCAAAAATCAATGAATATTGTAAATGCACAAACAGTAATTTCTCCGCATTGCAAGGTGCAAGTCTGAAATTTTTTGCTTTTTCCTGCTCCTCTTAGCATGATAAAGAAGATTCAAAGAGAGTGAGATGCCAGCTACTTTCATTCAGTCAGTAGCTTCAATCATTTCTGGACGTTTTTCAATGGTAAAAATCAATGAATATTGTAAATGCACAAACAGTAATTTCTCCACATTGCAAGGTGCAATTCTGAAATTTTTTGCTTTTTCCTGCTCCTCTTAGCATGATAAAGAAGATTCAAAGAGAGTGAGATGCCAGCTCCTTTCATTCAGTCAGTAGCTTCAAACATTTCTGGTATATGAATAACATGATGTTTTTCAATGGCAAAAATCAATGAATATTGTAAATGCACAAACAGTAATTTCTCCGCATTGCAAGGTGCAATTCTGAAATTTTTTGCTTTTTCCTGCTCCTCTTAGCATGATAAAGCAGATTCAAAGAGAGTGAGATGCCAGCTCCTTTCATTCAGTCAGTAGCTTCAATCATTTCTGGATGTTTTTCAATGGCAAAAATCAATGAATATTGTAAATGCACAAACTGTAATTTCTCCGCATTGCAAGGTGCAATTCTGAAATTTTTTGCTTTTTCCTGCTCCTCTTAGCATGATAAAGAAGATTCAAAGAGAGTGAGATGCCAGCTCCTTTCATTCAGTCAGTAGCTTCAATCATTTCTGGACGTTTTTCAATGGCAAAAATCAATGAATATTGTAAATGCACAAACAGTAATTTCTCCGCATTGCAAGGTGCAATTCTGAAATTTTTTGCTTTTTCCTGCTCCTCTTAGCATGATAAAGAAGATTCAAAGAGAGTGAGATGCCAGCTCCTTTCACTCAGTCAGTAGCTTCAAACATTTCTGGTATATGAATAACATGATGTTTTTCAATGGCAAAAATCAATGAATATTGTAAATGCACAAACAGTAATTTCTCCGCATTGCAAGGTGCAAGTCTGAAATTTTTTGCTTTTTCCTGCTCCTCTTAGCATGATAAAGAAGATTCAAAGAGAGTGAGATGCCAGTTACTTTCATTCAGTCAGTAGCTTCAATCATTTCTGGACGTTTTTCAATGGTAAAAATCAATGAATATTGTAAATGCACAAACAGTAATTTCTCCACATTGCAAGGTGCAATTCTGAAATTTTTTGCTTTTTCCTGCTCCTCTTAGCATGATAAAGAAGATTCAAAGAGAGTGAGATGCCAGCTCCTTTCATTCAGTCAGTAGCTTCAAACATTTCTGGTATATGAATAACATGATGTTTTTCAATGGCAAAAATCAATGAATATTGTAAATGCACAAACAGTAATTTCTCCGCATTGCAAGGTGCAATTCTGAAATTTTTTGCTTTTTCCTGCTCCTCTTAGCATGATAAAGAAGATTCAAAGAGAGTGAGATGCCAGCTCCTTTCATTCAGTCAGTAGCTTCAAACATTTCTGGTATATGAATAACATGATGTTTTTCAATGGCAAAAATCAATGAATATTGTAAATGCACAAACAGTAATTTCTCCGCATTGCAAGGTGCAAGTCTGAAATTTTTTGCTTTTTCCTGCTCCTCTTAGCATGATAAAGAAGATTCAAAGAGAGTGAGATGCCAGCTACTTTCATTCAGTCAGTAGCTTCAATCATTTCTGGACGTTTTTCAATGGTAAAAATCAATGAATATTGTAAATGCACAAACAGTAATTTCTCCACATTGCAAGGTGCAATTCTGAAATTTTTTGCTTTTTCCTGCTCCTCTTAGCATGATAAAGAAGATTCAAAGAGAGTGAGATGCCAGCTCCTTTCATTCAGTCAGTAGCTTCAAACATTTCTGGTATATGAATAACATGATGTTTTTCAATGGCAAAAATCAATGAATATTGTAAATGCACAAACAGTAATTTCTCCGCATTGCAAGGTGCAATTCTGAAATTTTTTGCTTTTTCCTGCTCCTCTTAGCATGATAAAGCAGATTCAAAGAGAGTGAGATGCCAGCTCCTTTCATTCAGTCAGTAGCTTCAATCATTTCTGGATGTTTTTCAATGGCAAAAATCAATGAATATTGTAAATGCACAAACTGTAATTTCTCCGCATTGCAAGGTGCAATTCTGAAATTTTTTGCTTTTTCCTGCTCCTCTTAGCATGATAAAGAAGATTCAAAGAGAGTGAGATGCCAGCTCCTTTCATTCAGTCAGTAGCTTCAATCATTTCTGGACGTTTTTCAATGGCAAAAATCAATGAATATTGTAAATGCACAAACAGTAATTTCTCCGCATTGCAAGGTGCAATTCTGAAATTTTTTGCTTTTTCCTGCTCCTCTTAGCATGATAAAGAAGATTCAAAGAGAGTGAGATGCCAGCTCCTTTCACTCAGTCAGTAGCTTCAAACATTTCTGGTATATGAATAACATGATGTTTTTCAATGGCAAAAATCAATGAATATTGTAAATGCACAAACAGTAATTTCTCCGCATTGCAAGGTGCAAGTCTGAAATTTTTTGCTTTTTCCTGCTCCTCTTAGCATGATAAAGAAGATTCAAAGAGAGTGAGATGCCAGTTACTTTCATTCAGTCAGTAGCTTCAATCATTTCTGGACGTTTTTCAATGGTAAAAATCAATGAATATTGTAAATGCACAAACAGTAATTTCTCCACATTGCAAGGTGCAATTCTGAAATTTTTTGCTTTTTCCTGCTCCTCTTAGCATGATAAAGAAGATTCAAAGAGAGTGAGATGCCAGCTCCTTTCATTCAGTCAGTAGCTTCAAACATTTCTGGTATATGAATAACATGATGTTTTTCAATGGCAAAAATCAATGAATATTGTAAATGCACAAACAGTAATTTCTCCGCATTGCAAGGTGCAATTCTGAAATTTTTTGCTTTTTCCTGCTCCTCTTAGCATGATAAAGAAGATTCAAAGAGACTGAGATGCCAGCTCCTTTCATTCAGTCAGTAGCTTCAATCATTTCTGGACGTTTTTCAATGGCAAAAATCAATGAATATTGTAAATGCACAAACAGTAATTTCTCCGCATTGCAAGGTGCAATTCTGAAATTTTTTGCTTTTTCCTGCTCCTCTTAGCATGATAAAGAAGATTCAAAGAGAGTGAGATGCCAGCTCCTTTCATTCAGTCAGTAGCTTCAATCATTTCTGGATGTTTTTCAATGGCAAAAATCAATGAATATTGTAAATGCACAAACAGTAATTTCTCCGCATTGCAAGGTGCAATTCTGAAATTTTTTGCTTTTTCCTGCTCCTCTTAGCATGATAAAGAAGATTCAAAGAGAGTGAGATGCCAGCTCCTTTCATTCAGTCAGTAGCTTCAAACATTTCTGGTATATGAAAAACATGTTTTTCAATGGCAAAAATCAATGAATATTGTAAATGCACAAACAGTAATATCTCCACATTGCACGGTGCAATTCTGAAATTTTTAGCTTTTTCCTGTTAATCCTAGCATGATAAAGAAGATTCAAAGAGAGTGAGATGCCAGCTCCTTTCATTCAGTCAGTAGCTTCAAACATTTCTGGTATATGAAAAACATGTTTTTCAATGGCAAAAATCAATGAATATTGTAAATGCACAAACAGTAATATCTCCACATTGCAAGGTGCAATTCTGAAATTTTTTGCTTTTTCCTGCTAATCCTAGCATGATAAAGAAGATTCAAAGAGAGTGAGATGCCAGCTCCTTTCATTCAGTCAGTAGCTTCAAACATTTCTGGTATATGAAAAACATGTTTTTCAATGGCAAAAATCAATGAATATTGTAAATGCACAAACAGTAATATCTCCACATTGCACGGTGCAATTCTGAAATTTTTAGCTTTTTCCTGTTAATCCTAGCATGATAAAGAAGATTCAAAGAGAGTGAGATGCCAGCTCCTTTCATTCAGTCAGTAGCTTCAAACATTTCTGGTATATGAAAAACATGTTTTTCAATGGCAAAAATCAATGAATATTGTAAATGCACAAACAGTAATATCTCCACATTGCAAGGTGCAATTCTGAAATTTTTTGCTTTTTCCTGCTAATCCTAGCATGATAAAGAAGATTCAAAGAGAGTGAGATGCCAGCTCCTTTCATTCAGTCAGTAGCTTCAAACATTTCTGGTATATGAAAAACATGTTTTTCAATGGCAAAAATCAATGAATATTGTAAATGCACAAACAGTAATATCTCCACATTGCACGGTGCAATTATGAAATTTTTAGCTTTTTCCTGTTAATCCTAGCATGATAAAGAAGATTCAAAGAGAGTGAGATGCCAGCTCCTTTCATTCAGTCAGTAGCTTCAAACATTTCTGGTATATGAAAAACATGTTTTTCAATGGCAAAAATCAATGAATATTGTAAATGCACAAACAGTAATAACTCCACATTGCAAGGTGCAATTCTGAAATTTTTTGCTTTTTCCTGCTAATCCTAGCATGATAAAGAAGATTCAAAGAGAGTGAGATGCCAGCTCCTTTCATTCAGTCAGTAGCTTCAAACATTTCTGGTATATGAAAAACATGTTTTTCAATGGCAAAAATCAATGAATATTGTAAATGCACAAACAGTAATATCTCAACATTGCACGGTGCAATTCTGAAATTTTTTGATTTTTCCTGCTCCTCTTAGCATGATAAAGAAGATTCAAAGAGAGTGAGATGCCAGCTCCTTTCATTCAGTCAGTAGCTTCAATCATTTCTGGACGTTTTTCAATGGCAAAAATCAATGAATATTGTAAAAGCACAAACAGTAATTTCTCCGCATTGCAAGGTGCAATTCTGAAATTTTTTGCTTTTTCCTGCTCCTCTTAGCATGATAAAGAAGATTCAAAGAGAGTGAGATGCCAGCTCCTTTCATTCAGTCAGTAGCTTCAAACATTTCTGGTATATGAATAACATGATGTTTTTCAATGGCAAAAATCAATGAATATTGTAAATGCACAAACAGTAATTTCTCCGCATTGCAAGGTGCAATTCTGAAATTTTTTGCTTTTTCCTGCTCCTCTTAGCATGATAAAGAAGATTCAAAGAGAGTGAGATGCCAGCTCCTTTCATTCAGTCAGTAGCTTCAAACATTTCTGGTATATGAATAACATGATGTTTTTCAATGGCAAAAATCAATGAATATTGTAAATGCACAAACAGTAATTTCTCCGCATTGCAAGGTGCAAGTCTGAAATTTTTTGCTTTTTCCTGCTCCTCTTAGCATGATAAAGAAGATTCAAAGAGAGTGAGATGCCAGCTACTTTCATTCAGTCAGTAGCTTCAATCATTTCTGGACGTTTTTCAATGGTAAAAATCAATGAATATTGTAAATGCACAAACAGTAATTTCTCCACATTGCAAGGTGCAATTCTGAAATTTTTTGCTTTTTCCTGCTCCTCTTAGCATGATAAAGAAGATTCAAAGAGAGTGAGATGCCAGCTCCTTTCATTCAGTCAGTAGCTTCAAACATTTCTGGTATATGAATAACATGATGTTTTTCAATGGCAAAAATCAATGAATATTGTAAATGCACAAACAGTAATTTCTCCGCATTGCAAGGTGCAATTCTGAAATTTTTTGCTTTTTCCTGCTCCTCTTAGCATGATAAAGCAGATTCAAAGAGAGTGAGATGCCAGCTCCTTTCATTCAGTCAGTAGCTTCAATCATTTCTGGATGTTTTTCAATGGCAAAAATCAATGAATATTGTAAATGCACAAACTGTAATTTCTCCGCATTGCAAGGTGCAATTCTGAAATTTTTTGCTTTTTCCTGCTCCTCTTAGCATGATAAAGAAGATTCAAAGAGAGTGAGATGCCAGCTCCTTTCATTCAGTCAGTAGCTTCAATCATTTCTGGACGTTTTTCAATGGCAAAAATCAATGAATATTGTAAATGCACAAACAGTAATTTCTCGGCATTGCAAGGTGCAATTCTGAAATTTTTTGCTTTTTCCTGCTCCTCTTAGCATGATAAAGAAGATTCAAAGAGAGTGAGATGCCAGTTCCTTTCACTCAGTCAGTAGCTTCAAACATTTCTGGTATATGAATAACATGATGTTTTTCAATGGCAAAAATCAATGAATATTGTAAATGCACAAACAGTAATTTCTCCGCATTGCAAGGTGCAAGTCTGAAATTTTTTGCTTTTTCCTGCTCCTCTTAGCATGATAAAGAAGATTCAAAGAGAGTGAGATGCCAGTTACTTTCATTCAGTCAGTAGCTTCAATCATTTCTGGACGTTTTTCAATGGTAAAAATCAATGAATATTGTAAATGCACAAACAGTAATTTCTCCACATTGCAAGGTGCAATTCTGAAATTTTTTGCTTTTTCCTGCTCCTCTTAGCATGATAAAGAAGATTCAAAGAGAGTGAGATGCCAGCTCCTTTCATTCAGTCAGTAGCTTCAAACATTTCTGGTATATGAATAACATGATGTTTTTCAATGGCAAAAATCAATGAATATTGTAAATGCACAAACAGTAATTTCTCCGCATTGCAAGGTGCAATTCTGAAATTTTTTGCTTTTTCCTGCTCCTCTTAGCATGATAAAGAAGATTCAAAGAGAGTGAGATGCCAGCTCCTTTCATTCAGTCAGTAGCTTCAAACATTTCTGGTATATGAAAAACATGTTTTTCAATGGCAAAAATCAATGAATATTGTAAATGCACAAACAGTAATAACTCCACATTGCAAGGTGCAATTCTGAAATTTTTTGCTTTTTCCTGCTAATCCTAGCATGATAAAGAAGATTCAAAGAGAGTGAGATGCCAGCTCCTTTCATTCAGTCAGTAGCTTCAAACATTTCTGGTATATGAAAAACATGTTTTTCAATGGCAAAAATCAATGAATATTGTAAATGCACAAACAGTAATATCTCAACATTGCACGGTGCAATTCTGAAATTTTTAGCTTTTTCCTGTTAATCCTAGCATGATAAAGAAGATTCAAAGAGAGTGAGATGCCAGCTCCTTTCATTCAGTCAGTAGCTTCAAACATTTCTGGTATATGAAAAACGTTTTTCAATGGCAAAAATCAATGAATATTGTAAATGCACAAACAGTAATATCTCCACATTGCAAGGTGCAATTCTGAAATTTTTTGCTTTTTCCTGTTAATCCTAGCATGATAAAGAAGATTCAAAGAGAGTGAGATGCCAGCTCCTTTCATTCAGTCAGTAGCTTCAAACATTTCTGGTATATGAAAAACATGTTTTTCAATGGCAAAAATCAATGAATATTGTAAATGCACAAACAGTAATATCTCCACATTGCAAGGTGCAATTCTGAAATTTTTTGCTTTTTCCTGCTCCTCTTAGCATGATAAAGAAGATTCAAAGAGAGTGAGATGCCAGCTCCTTTCATTCAGTCAGTAGCTTCAATCATTTCTGGACGTTTTTCAATGGCAAAAATCAATGAATATTGTAAATGCACAAACAGTAATTTCTCCGCATTGCAAGGTGCAATTCTGAAATTTTTTGCTTTTTCCTGCTCCTCTTAGCATGGTAAAGAAGACTCAAAGAGAGTGAGATGCCAGCTCCTTTCATTCAGTCAGTAGCTTCAATCATTTCTGGACGTTTTTCAACGGCAAAAATCAATGAATATTGTAGATGCACAAACAGTAATTTCTCCGCATTGCAAGGTGCAATTCTGAAATTTTTTGCTTTTTCCTGCTCCTCTTAGCATGATAAAGAAGATTCAAAGAGACTGAGATGCCAGCTCCTTTCATTCAGTCAGTAGCTTCAATCATTTCTGGACTTTTTTCAATGGCAAAAATCAATGAATATTGTAAATGCACAAACAGTAATATCTCCACATTGCACGGTGCAATTCTGAAATTTTTAGCTTTTTCCTGTTAATCCTAGCATGATAAAGAAGATTCAAAGAGAGTGAGATGCCAGCTCCTTTCATTCAGTCAGTAGCTTCAAACATTTCTGGTATATGAAAAACATGTTTTTCAATGGCAAAAATCAATGAATATTGTAAATGCACAAACAGTAATATCTCCACATTGCAAGGTGCAATTCTGAAATTTTTTGCTTTTTCCTGCTAATCCTAGCATGATAAAGAAGATTCAAAGAGAGTGAGATGCCAGCTCCTTTCATTCAGTCAGTAGCTTCAAACATTTCTGGTATATGAATAACATGATGTTTTTCAATGGCAAAAATCAATGAATATTGTAAATGCACAAACAGTAATTTCTCCGCATTGCAAGGTGCAATTCTGAAATTTTTGCTTTTTCCTGCTCCTCTTAGCATGATAAAGAAGATTCAGAGAGTGAGATGCCAGCTCCTTTCATTCAGTCAGTAGCTTCAATCATTTCTGGACGTTTTTCAATGGCAAAAATCAATGAATATTGTAAATGCACAAACAGTAATTTCTCCGCATTGCAAGGTGCAATTCTGAAATTTTTTGCTTTTTCCTGCTCCTCTTAGCATGATAAAGAAGATTCAAAGAGAGTGATATGCCAGCTCCTTTCATTCAGTCAGTAGCTTCAATCATTTCTGGTATATGAATAACATGATGTTTTTCAATGGCAAAAATCAATGAATATTGTAAATGCACAAACAGTAATTTCTCCGCATTGCAAGGTGCAATTCTGAAATTTTTTGCTTTTTCCTGCTCCTCTTAGCATGATAAAGAAGATTCAAAGAGAGTGAGATGCCAGCTCCTTTCATTCAGTCAGTAGCTTCAATCATTTCTGGACGTTTTTCAATGGCAAAAATCAATGAATATTGTAAATGCACAAACAGTAATTTCTCCGCATTGCAAGGTGCAATTCTGAAATTTTTTGCTTTTTCCTGCTCCTCTTAGCATGGTAAAGAAGACTCAAAGAGAGTGAGATGCCAGCTCCTTTCATTCAGTCAGTAGCTTCAATCATTTCTGGACGTTTTTCAACGGCAAAAATCAATGAATATTGTAGATGCACAAACAGTAATTTCTCCGCATTGCAAGGTGCAATTCTGAAATTTTTTGCTTTTTCCTGCTCCTCTTAGCATGATAAAGAAGATTCAAAGAGACTGAGATGCCAGCTCCTTTCATTCAGTCAGTAGCTTCAATCATTTCTGGACGTTTTTCAATGGCAAAAATCAATGAATATTGTAAATGCACAAACAGTAATTTCTCCGCATTGCAAGGTGCAATTCTGAAATTTTTTGCTTTTTCCTGCTCCTCTTAGCATGATAAAGAAGATTCAAAGAGAGTGAGATGCCAGCTCCTTTCATTCAGTCAGTAGCTTCAATCATTTCTGGATGTTTTTCAATGGCAAAAATCAATGAATATTGTAAATGCACAAACAGTAATTTCTCCGCATTGCAAGGTGCAATTCTGAAATTTTTTGCTTTTTCCTGCTCCTCTTAGCATGATAAAGAAGATTCAAAGAGAGTGAGATGCCAGCTCCTTTCATTCAGTCAGTAGCTTCAAACATTTCTGGTATATGAAAAACATGTTTTTCAATGGCAAAAATCAATGAATATTGTAAATGCACAAACAGTAATATCTCCACATTGCACGGTGCAATTCTGAAATTTTTAGCTTTTTCCTGTTAATCCTAGCATGATAAAGAAGATTCAAAGAGAGTGAGATGCCAGCTCCTTTCATTCAGTCAGTAGCTTCAAACATTTCTGGTATATGAAAAACATGTTTTTCAATGGCAAAAATCAATGAATATTGTAAATGCACAAACAGTAATATCTCCACATTGCAAGGTGCAATTCTGAAATTTTTTGCTTTTTCCTGCTAATCCTAGCATGATAAAGAAGATTCAAAGAGAGTGAGATGCCAGCTCCTTTCATTCAGTCAGTAGCTTCAAACATTTCTGGTATATGAAAAACATGTTTTTCAATGGCAAAAATCAATGAATATTGTAAATGCACAAACAGTAATATCTCCACATTGCACGGTGCAATTCTGAAATTTTTAGCTTTTTCCTGTTAATCCTAGCATGATAAAGAAGATTCAAAGAGAGTGAGATGCCAGCTCCTTTCATTCAGTCAGTAGCTTCAAACATTTCTGGTATATGAAAAACATGTTTTTCAATGGCAAAAATCAATGAATATTGTAAATGCACAAACAGTAATATCTCCACATTGCAAGGTGCAATTCTGAAATTTTTTGCTTTTTCCTGCTAATCCTAGCATGATAAAGAAGATTCAAAGAGAGTGAGATGCCAGCTCCTTTCATTCAGTCAGTAGCTTCAAACATTTCTGGTATATGAAAAACATGTTTTTCAATGGCAAAAATCAATGAATATTGTAAATGCACAAACAGTAATATCTCCACATTGCACGGTGCAATTATGAAATTTTTAGCTTTTTCCTGTTAATCCTAGCATGATAAAGAAGATTCAAAGAGAGTGAGATGCCAGCTCCTTTCATTCAGTCAGTAGCTTCAAACATTTCTGGTATATGAAAAACATGTTTTTCAATGGCAAAAATCAATGAATATTGTAAATGCACAAACAGTAATAACTCCACATTGCAAGGTGCAATTCTGAAATTTTTTGCTTTTTCCTGCTAATCCTAGCATGATAAAGAAGATTCAAAGAGAGTGAGATGCCAGCTCCTTTCATTCAGTCAGTAGCTTCAAACATTTCTGGTATATGAAAAACATGTTTTTCAATGGCAAAAATCAATGAATATTGTAAATGCACAAACAGTAATATCTCAACATTGCACGGTGCAATTCTGAAATTTTTTGATTTTTCCTGCTCCTCTTAGCATGATAAAGAAGATTCAAAGAGAGTGAGATGCCAGCTCCTTTCATTCAGTCAGTAGCTTCAATCATTTCTGGACGTTTTTCAATGGCAAAAATCAATGAATATTGTAAATGCACAAACAGTAATTTCTCCGCATTGCAAGGTGCAATTCTGAAATTTTTTGCTTTTTCCTGCTCCTCTTAGCATGATAAAGAAGATTCAAAGAGAGTGAGATGCCAGCTCCTTTCACTCAGTCAGTAGCTTCAAACATTTCTGGTATATGAATAACATGATGTTTTTCAATGGCAAAAATCAATGAATATTGTAAATGCACAAACAGTAATTTCTCCGCATTGCAAGGTGCAAGTCTGAAATTTTTTGCTTTTTCCTGCTCCTCTTAGCATGATAAAGAAGATTCAAAGAGAGTGAGATGCCAGTTACTTTCATTCAGTCAGTAGCTTCAATCATTTCTGGACGTTTTTCAATGGTAAAAATCAATGAATATTGTAAATGCACAAACAGTAATTTCTCCACATTGCAAGGTGCAATTCTGAAATTTTTTGCTTTTTCCTGCTCCTCTTAGCATGATAAAGAAGATTCAAAGAGAGTGAGATGCCAGCTCCTTTCATTCAGTCAGTAGCTTCAAACATTTCTGGTATATGAATAACATGATGTTTTTCAATGGCAAAAATCAATGAATATTGTAAATGCACAAACAGTAATTTCTCCGCATTGCAAGGTGCAATTCTGAAATTTTTTGCTTTTTCCTGCTCCTCTTAGCATGATAAAGAAGATTCAAAGAGAGTGAGATGCCAGCTCCTTTCATTCAGTCAGTAGCTTCAAACATTTCTGGTATATGAATAACATGATGTTTTTCAATGGCAAAAATCAATGAATATTGTAAATGCACAAACAGTAATTTCTCCGCATTGCAAGGTGCAATTCTGAAATTTTTTGCTTTTTCCTGCTCCTCTTAGCATGATAAAGAAGATTCAAAAAGAGTGAGATGCCAGCTCCTTTCATTCAGTCAGTAGCTTCAATCATTTCTGGATGTTTTTCAATGGCAAAAATCAATGAATATTGTAAATGCACAAACAGTAATTTCTCCGCATTGCAAGGTGCAATTCTGAAATTTTTTGCTTTCTCCTGCTCCTCTTAGCATGATAAAGAAGATTCAAAGAGAGTGAGATGTCAGCTCCTTTCATTCAGTCAGTAGCTTCAAACATTTCTGGTATATGAATAACATGATGTTTTTCAATGGCAAAAATCAATGAATATTGTAAATGCACAAACAGTAATTTCTCCGCATTGCAAGGTGCAATTCTGAAATTTTTTGCTTTTTCCTGCTCCTCTTAGCATGATAAAGAAGATTCAAAGAGAGTGAGATGCCAGCTCCTTTCATTCAGTCAGTAGCTTCAATCATTTCTGGATGTTTTTCAATGGCAAAAATCAATGAATATTGTAAATGCACAAACAGTAATTTCTCCGCATTGCAAGGTGCAATTCTGAAATTTTTTGCTTTTTCCTGCTCCTCTTAGCATGATAAAGAAGATTCAAAGAGAGTGAGATGCCAGCTCCTTTCATTCAGTCAGTAGCTTCAAACATTTCTGGTATATGAATAACATGATGTTTTTCAATGGCAAAAATCAATGAATATTGTAAATGCACAAACAGTAATTTCTCCGCATTGCAAGGTGCAAGTCTGAAATTTTTTGCTTTTTCCTGCTCCTCTTAGCATGATAAAGAAGATTCAAAGAGAGTGAGATGCCAGCTACTTTCATTCAGTCAGTAGCTTCAATCATTTCTGGACGTTTTTCAATGGTAAAAATCAATGAATATTGTAAATGCACAAACAGTAATTTCTCCACATTGCAAGGTGCAATTCTGAAATTTTTTGCTTTTTCCTGCTCCTCTTAGCATGATAAAGAAGATTCAAAGAGAGTGAGATGCCAGCTCCTTTCATTCAGTCAGTAGCTTCAAACATTTCTGGTATATGAATAACATGATGTTTTTCAATGGCAAAAATCAATGAATATTGTAAATGCACAAACAGTAATTTCTCCGCATTGCAAGGTGCAATTCTGAAATTTTTTGCTTTTTCCTGCTCCTCTTAGCATGATAAAGAAGATTCAAAGAGAGTGAGATGCCAGCTCCTTTCATTCAGTCAGTAGCTTCAATCATTTCTGGATGTTTTTCAATGGCAAAAATCAATGAATATTGTAAATGCACAAACAGTAATTTCTCCGCATTGCAAGGTGCAATTCTGAAATTTTTTGCTTTTTCCTGCTCCTATTAGCATGATAAAGAAGATTCAAAGAGAGTGAGATGCCAGCTCCTTTCATTCAGTCAGTAGCTTCAATCATTTCTGGACGTTTTTCAATGGCAAAAACCAATGAATATTGTAAATGCACAAACAGTAATTTCTCCGCATTGCAAGGTGCAATTCTGAAATTTTTTGCTTTTTCCTGCTCCTCTTAGCATGATAAAGAAGATTCAAAGAGAGTGAGATGCCAGCTCCTTTCATTCAGTCAGTACCTTCAATCATTTCTGGACGTTTTTCAATGGCAAAAATCAATGAATATTGTAAATGCACAAACAGTAATTTCTCCGCATTGCAAGGTGCAATTCTGAAATTTTTTGCTTTTTCCCGCTCCTCTTAGCATGATAAAGAAGATTCAAAGAGAGTGAGGTGCCAGCTCCTTTCATTCAGTCAGTAGCTTCAAACATTTCTGGTATATGAATAACATGTTTTTCAATGGCAAAAATCAATGAATATTGTAAATGCACAAACAGTAATTTCTCCGCATTGCAAGGTGCAATTCTGAAATTTTTTGCTTTTTCCTGCTCCTCTTAGCATGATAAAGAAGATTCAAAGAGAGTGAGATGCCAGCTCCTTTCATTCAGTCAGTAGCTTCAATCATTTCTGGACGTTTTTCAATGGCAAAAATCAATGAATATTGTAAATGCACAAACAGTAATTTCTCCGCATTGCAAGGTGCAATTCTGAAATTTTTTGCTTTTTCCTGCTCCTCTTAGCATGATAAAGAAGATTCAAAGAGAGTGAGATGTCAGCTCCTTTCATTCAGTCAGTAGCTTCAAACATTTCTGGTACATGAATAACATGATGTTTTTCAATGGCAAAAATCAATGAATATTGTAAATGCACAAACAGTAATTTCTCCGCATTGCAAGGTGCAATTCTGAAATTTTTTGCTTTTTCCTGCTCCTCTTAGCATGATAAAGAAGATTCAAAGAGAGTGAGATGCCAGCTCCTTTCATTCAGTCAGTAGCTTCAAACATTTCTGGTATATGAATAACATGATGTTTTTCAATGGCAAAAATCAATGAATATTGTAAATGCACAAACAGTAATTTCTCCGCATTGCAAGGTGCAATTCTGAAATTTTTTGCTTTTTCCTGCTCCTCTTAGCATGATAAAGAAGATTCAAAGAGAGTGAGATGCCAGCTCCTTTCATTCAGTCAGTAGCTTCAAACATTTCTGGTATATGAAAAACATGTTTTTCAATGGCAAAAATCAATGAATATTGTAAATGCACAAACAGTAATAACTCCACATTGCAAGGTGCAATTCTGAAATTTTTTGCTTTTTCCTGCTAATCCTAGCATGATAAAGAAGATTCAAAGAGAGTGAGATGCCAGCTCCTTTCATTCAGTCAGTAGCTTCAAACATTTCTGGTATATGAAAAACATGTTTTTCAATGGCAAAAATCAATGAATATTGTAAATGCACAAACAGTAATATCTCAACATTGCACGGTGCAATTCTGAAATTTTTAGCTTTTTCCTGTTAATCCTAGCATGATAAAGAAGATTCAAAGAGAGTGAGATGCCAGCTCCTTTCATTCAGTCAGTAGCTTCAAACATTTCTGGTATATGAAAAACGTTTTTCAATGGCAAAAATCAATGAATATTGTAAATGCACAAACAGTAATATCTCCACATTGCAAGGTGCAATTCTGAAATTTTTTGCTTTTTCCTGTTAATCCTAGCATGATAAAGAAGATTCAAAGAGAGTGAGATGCCAGCTCCTTTCATTCAGTCAGTAGCTTCAAACATTTCTGGTATATGAAAAACATGTTTTTCAATGGCAAAAATCAATGAATATTGTAAATGCACAAACAGTAATATCTCCACATTGCAAGGTGCAATTCTGAAATTTTTTGCTTTTTCCTGCTCCTCTTAGCATGATAAAGAAGATTCAAAGAGAGTGAGATGCCAGCTCCTTTCATTCAGTCAGTAGCTTCAATCATTTCTGGACGTTTTTCAATGGCAAAAATCAATGAATATTGTAAATGCACAAACAGTAATTTCTCCGCATTGCAAGGTGCAATTCTGAAATTTTTTGCTTTTTCCTGCTCCTCTTAGCATGGTAAAGAAGACTCAAAGAGAGTGAGATGCCAGCTCCTTTCATTCAGTCAGTAGCTTCAATCATTTCTGGACGTTTTTCAACGGCAAAAATCAATGATTATTGTAGATGCACAAACAGTAATTTCTCCGCATTGCAAGGTGCAATTCTGAAATTTTTTGCTTTTTCCTGCTCCTCTTAGCATGATAAAGAAGATTCAAAGAGACTGAGATGCCAGCTCCTTTCATTCAGTCAGTAGCTTCAATCATTTCTGGACTTTTTTCAATGGCAAAAATCAATGAATATTGTAAATGCACAAACAGTAATATCTCCACATTGCACGGTGCAATTCTGAAATTTTTAGCTTTTTCCTGTTAATCCTAGCATGATAAAGAAGATTCAAAGAGAGTGAGATGCCAGCTCCTTTCATTCAGTCAGTAGCTTCAAACATTTCTGGTATATGAAAAACATGTTTTTCAATGGCAAAAATCAATGAATATTGTAAATGCACAAACAGTAATATCTCCACATTGCAAGGTGCAATTCTGAAATTTTTTGCTTTTTCCTGCTAATCCTAGCATGATAAAGAAGATTCAAAGAGAGTGAGATGCCAGCTCCTTTCATTCAGTCAGTAGCTTCAAACATTTCTGGTATATGAATAACATGATGTTTTTCAATGGCAAAAATCAATGAATATTGTAAATGCACAAACAGTAATTTCTCCGCATTGCAAGGTGCAATTCTGAAATTTTTGCTTTTTCCTGCTCCTCTTAGCATGATAAAGAAGATTCAGAGAGTGAGATGCCAGCTCCTTTCATTCAGTCAGTAGCTTCAATCATTTCTGGACGTTTTTCAATGGCAAAAATCAATGAATATTGTAAATGCACAAACAGTAATTTCTCCGCATTGCAAGGTGCAATTCTGAAATTTTTTGCTTTTTCCTGCTCCTCTTAGCATGATAAAGAAGATTCAAAGAGAGTGATATGCCAGCTCCTTTCATTCAGTCAGTAGCTTCAATCATTTCTGGTATATGAATAACATGATGTTTTTCAATGGCAAAAATCAATGAATATTGTAAATGCACAAACAGTAATTTCTCCGCATTGCAAGGTGCAATTCTGAAATTTTTTGCTTTTTCCTGCTCCTCTTAGCATGATAAAGAAGATTCAAAGAGAGTGAGATGCCAGCTCCTTTCATTCAGTCAGTAGCTTCAATCATTTCTGGACGTTTTTCAATGGCAAAAATCAATGAATATTGTAAATGCACAAACAGTAATTTCTCCGCATTGCAAGGTGCAATTCTGAAATTTTTTGCTTTTTCCTGCTCCTCTTAGCATGGTAAAGAAGACTCAAAGAGAGTGAGATGCCAGCTCCTTTCATTCAGTCAGTAGCTTCAATCATTTCTGGACGTTTTTCAACGGCAAAAATCAATGAATATTGTAGATGCACAAACAGTAATTTCTCCGCATTGCAAGGTGCAATTCTGAAATTTTTTGCTTTTTCCTGCTCCTCTTAGCATGATAAAGAAGATTCAAAGAGACTGAGATGCCAGCTCCTTTCATTCAGTCAGTAGCTTCAATCATTTCTGGACGTTTTTCAATGGCAAAAATCAATGAATATTGTAAATGCACAAACAGTAATTTCTCCGCATTGCAAGGTGCAATTCTGAAATTTTTTGCTTTTTCCTGCTCCTCTTAGCATGATAAAGAAGATTCAAAGAGAGTGAGATGCCAGCTCCTTTCATTCAGTCAGTAGCTTCAATCATTTCTGGATGTTTTTCAATGGCAAAAATCAATGAATATTGTAAATGCACAAACAGTAATTTCTCCGCATTGCAAGGTGCAATTCTGAAATTTTTTGCTTTTTCCTGCTCCTCTTAGCATGATAAAGAAGATTCAAAGAGAGTGAGATGCCAGCTCCTTTCATTCAGTCAGTAGCTTCAAACATTTCTGGTATATGAAAAACATGTTTTTCAATGGCAAAAATCAATGAATATTGTAAATGCACAAACAGTAATATCTCCACATTGCACGGTGCAATTCTGAAATTTTTAGCTTTTTCCTGTTAATCCTAGCATGATAAAGAAGATTCAAAGAGAGTGAGATGCCAGCTCCTTTCATTCAGTCAGTAGCTTCAAACATTTCTGGTATATGAAAAACATGTTTTTCAATGGCAAAAATCAATGAATATTGTAAATGCACAAACAGTAATATCTCCACATTGCAAGGTGCAATTCTGAAATTTTTTGCTTTTTCCTGCTAATCCTAGCATGATAAAGAAGATTCAAAGAGAGTGAGATGCCAGCTCCTTTCATTCAGTCAGTAGCTTCAAACATTTCTGGTATATGAAAAACATGTTTTTCAATGGCAAAAATCAATGAATATTGTAAATGCACAAACAGTAATATCTCCACATTGCACGGTGCAATTCTGAAATTTTTAGCTTTTTCCTGTTAATCCTAGCATGATAAAGAAGATTCAAAGAGAGTGAGATGCCAGCTCCTTTCATTCAGTCAGTAGCTTCAAACATTTCTGGTATATGAAAAACATGTTTTTCAATGGCAAAAATCAATGAATATTGTAAATGCACAAACAGTAATATCTCCACATTGCAAGGTGCAATTCTGAAATTTTTTGCTTTTTCCTGCTAATCCTAGCATGATAAAGAAGATTCAAAGAGAGTGAGATGCCAGCTCCTTTCATTCAGTCAGTAGCTTCAAACATTTCTGGTATATGAAAAACATGTTTTTCAATGGCAAAAATCAATGAATATTGTAAATGCACAAACAGTAATATCTCCACATTGCACGGTGCAATTATGAAATTTTTAGCTTTTTCCTGTTAATCCTAGCATGATAAAGAAGATTCAAAGAGAGTGAGATGCCAGCTCCTTTCATTCAGTCAGTAGCTTCAAACATTTCTGGTATATGAAAAACATGTTTTTCAATGGCAAAAATCAATGAATATTGTAAATGCACAAACAGTAATAACTCCACATTGCAAGGTGCAATTCTGAAATTTTTTGCTTTTTCCTGCTAATCCTAGCATGATAAAGAAGATTCAAAGAGAGTGAGATGCCAGCTCCTTTCATTCAGTCAGTAGCTTCAAACATTTCTGGTATATGAAAAACATGTTTTTCAATGGCAAAAATCAATGAATATTGTAAATGCACAAACAGTAATATCTCAACATTGCACGGTGCAATTCTGAAATTTTTTGATTTTTCCTGCTCCTCTTAGCATGATAAAGAAGATTCAAAGAGAGTGAGATGCCAGCTCCTTTCATTCAGTCAGTAGCTTCAATCATTTCTGGACGTTTTTCAATGGCAAAAATCAATGAATATTGTAAATGCACAAACAGTAATTTCTCCGCATTGCAAGGTGCAATTCTGAAATTTTTTGCTTTTTCCTGCTCCTCTTAGCATGATAAAGAAGATTCAAAGAGAGTGAGATGCCAGCTCCTTTCACTCAGTCAGTAGCTTCAAACATTTCTGGTATATGAATAACATGATGTTTTTCAATGGCAAAAATCAATGAATATTGTAAATGCACAAACAGTAATTTCTCCGCATTGCAAGGTGCAAGTCTGAAATTTTTTGCTTTTTCCTGCTCCTCTTAGCATGATAAAGAAGATTCAAAGAGAGTGAGATGCCAGTTACTTTCATTCAGTCAGTAGCTTCAATCATTTCTGGACGTTTTTCAATGGTAAAAATCAATGAATATTGTAAATGCACAAACAGTAATTTCTCCACATTGCAAGGTGCAATTCTGAAATTTTTTGCTTTTTCCTGCTCCTCTTAGCATGATAAAGAAGATTCAAAGAGAGTGAGATGCCAGCTCCTTTCATTCAGTCAGTAGCTTCAAACATTTCTGGTATATGAATAACATGATGTTTTTCAATGGCAAAAATCAATGAATATTGTAAATGCACAAACAGTAATTTCTCCGCATTGCAAGGTGCAATTCTGAAATTTTTTGCTTTTTCCTGCTCCTCTTAGCATGATAAAGAAGATTCAAAGAGAGTGAGATGCCAGCTCCTTTCATTCAGTCAGTAGCTTCAAACATTTCTGGTATATGAATAACATGATGTTTTTCAATGGCAAAAATCAATGAATATTGTAAATGCACAAACAGTAATTTCTCCGCATTGCAAGGTGCAATTCTGAAATTTTTTGCTTTTTCCTGCTCCTCTTAGCATGATAAAGAAGATTCAAAAAGAGTGAGATGCCAGCTCCTTTCATTCAGTCAGTAGCTTCAATCATTTCTGGATGTTTTTCAATGGCAAAAATCAATGAATATTGTAAATGCACAAACAGTAATTTCTCCGCATTGCAAGGTGCAATTCTGAAATTTTTTGCTTTCTCCTGCTCCTCTTAGCATGATAAAGAAGATTCAAAGAGAGTGAGATGTCAGCTCCTTTCATTCAGTCAGTAGCTTCAAACATTTCTGGTATATGAATAACATGATGTTTTTCAATGGCAAAAATCAATGAATATTGTAAATGCACAAACAGTAATTTCTCCGCATTGCAAGGTGCAATTCTGAAATTTTTTGCTTTTTCCTGCTCCTCTTAGCATGATAAAGAAGATTCAAAGAGAGTGAGATGCCAGCTCCTTTCATTCAGTCAGTAGCTTCAATCATTTCTGGATGTTTTTCAATGGCAAAAATCAATGAATATTGTAAATGCACAAACAGTAATTTCTCCGCATTGCAAGGTGCAATTCTGAAATTTTTTGCTTTTTCCTGCTCCTCTTAGCATGATAAAGAAGATTCAAAGAGAGTGAGATGCCAGCTCCTTTCATTCAGTCAGTAGCTTCAAACATTTCTGGTATATGAATAACATGATGTTTTTCAATGGCAAAAATCAATGAATATTGTAAATGCACAAACAGTAATTTCTCCGCATTGCAAGGTGCAAGTCTGAAATTTTTTGCTTTTTCCTGCTCCTCTTAGCATGATAAAGAAGATTCAAAGAGAGTGAGATGCCAGCTACTTTCATTCAGTCAGTAGCTTCAATCATTTCTGGACGTTTTTCAATGGTAAAAATCAATGAATATTGTAAATGCACAAACAGTAATTTCTCCACATTGCAAGGTGCAATTCTGAAATTTTTTACTTTTTCCTGCTCCTCTTAGCATGATAAAGAAGATTCAAAGAGAGTGAGATGCCAGCTCCTTTCATTCAGTCAGTAGCTTCAAACATTTCTGGTATATGAATAACATGATGTTTTTCAATGGCAAAAATCAATGAATATTGTAAATGCACAAACAGTAATTTCTCCGCATTGCAAGGTGCAATTCTGAAATTTTTTGCTTTTTCCTGCTCCTCTTAGCATGATAAAGAAGATTCAAAGAGAGTGAGATGCCAGCTCCTTTCATTCAGTCAGTAGCTTCAATCATTTCTGGATGTTTTTCAATGGCAAAAATCAATGAATATTGTAAATGCACAAACAGTAATTTCTCCGCATTGCAAGGTGCAATTCTGAAATTTTTTGCTTTTTCCTGCTCCTATTAGCATGATAAAGAAGATTCAAAGAGAGTGAGATGCCAGCTCCTTTCATTCAGTCAGTAGCTTCAATCATTTCTGGACGTTTTTCAATGGCAAAAACCAATGAATATTGTAAATGCACAAACAGTAATTTCTCCGCATTGCAAGGTGCAATTCTGAAATTTTTTGCTTTTTCCTGCTCCTCTTAGCATGATAAAGAAGATTCAAGGAGAGTGAGATGCCAGCTCCTTTCATTCAGTCAGTACCTTCAATCATTTCTGGACGTTTTTCAATGGCAAAAATCAATGAATATTGTAAATGCACAAACAGTAATTTCTCCGCATTGCAAGGTGCAATTCTGAAATTTTTTGCTTTTTCCCGCTCCTCTTAGCATGATAAAGAAGATTCAAAGAGAGTGAGGTGCCAGCTCCTTTCATTCAGTCAGTAGCTTCAAACATTTCTGGTATATGAATAACATGTTTTTCAATGGCAAAAATCAATGAATATTGTAAATGCACAAACAGTAATTTCTCCGCATTGCAAGGTGCAATTCTGAAATTTTTTGCTTTTTCCTGCTCCTCTTAGCATGATAAAGAAGATTCAAAGAGAGTGAGATGCCAGCTCCTTTCATTCAGTCAGTAGCTTCAATCATTTCTGGACGTTTTTCAATGGCAAAAATCAATGAATATTGTAAATGCACAAACAGTAATTTCTCCGCATTGCAAGGTGCAATTCTGAAATTTTTTGCTTTTTCCTGCTCCTCTTAGCATGATAAAGAAGATTCAAAGAGAGTGAGATGTCAGCTCCTTTCATTCAGTCAGTAGCTTCAAACATTTCTGGTACATGAATAACATGATGTTTTTCAATGGCAAAAATCAATGAATATTGTAAATGCACAAACAGTAATTTCTCCGCATTGCAAGGTGCAATTCTGAAATTTTTTGCTTTTTCCTGCTCCTCTTAGCATGATAAAGAAGATTCAAAGAGAGTGAGATGTCAGCTCCTTTCATTCAGTCAGTAGCTTCAAACATTTCTGGTATATGAATAACATGATGTTTTTCAATGGCAAAAATCAATGAATATTGTAAATGCACAAACAGTAATTTCTCCGCATTGCAAGGTGCAATTCTGAAATTTTTTGCTTTTTCCTGCTCCTCTTAGCATGATAAAGAAGATTCAAAGAGAGTGAGATGTCAGCTCCTTTCATTCAGTCAGTAGCTTCAATCATTTCTGGTATATGAATAACATGATGTTTTTCAATGGCAAAAATCAATGAATATTGTAAATGCACAAACAGTAATTTCTCCGCATTGCAAGGTGCAATTCTGAAATTTTTTGCTTTTTCCTGCTCCTCTTAGCATGATAAAGAAGATTCAAAGAGAGTGAGATGCCAGCTCCTTTCATTCAGTCAGTAGCTTCAATCATTTCTGGATGTTTTTCAATGGCAAAAATCAATGAATATTGTAAATGCACAAACAGTAATTTCTCCGCATTGCAAGGTGCAATTCTGAAATTTTTTGCTTTTTCCTGCTCCTCTTAGCATGATAAAGAAGATTCAAAGAGAGTGAGATGCCAGCTCCTTTCGTTCAGTCAGTAGCTTCAATCATTTCTGGACGTTTTTCAATGGCAAAAATCATTGAATATTATAAATGCACAAACGTTAATTTCTCCGCATTGCAAGGTGCAATTCTGAAATTTTTTACTTTTTCCTGCTCCTCTTAGCATGATAAAGAAGATTCAAAGAGAGTGAGACGCCAGCTCCTTTCATTCAGTCAGTAGCTTCAATCATTTCTGGTATATGAATAACATGATGTTTTTCAATGGCAAAAATCAATGAATATTGTAAATGCACAAACAGTAATTTCTCCGCATTGCAAGGTGCAATTCTGAAATTTTTTGCTTTTTCCTGCTCCTCTTAGCATGATAAAGAAGATTCAAAGAGAGTGAGATGCCAGCTCCTTTCATTCAGTCAGTAGCTTCAAACATTTCTGGTATATGAATAACATGATGTTTTTCAATGGCAAAAATCAATGAATATTGTAAATGCACAAACAGTAATTTCTCCGCATTGCAAGGTGCAAGTCTGAAATTTTTTGCTTTTTCCTGCTCCTCTTAGCATGATAAAGAAGATTCAAAGAGAGTGAGATGCCAGCTACTTTCATTCAGTCAGTAGCTTCAATCATTTCTGGACGTTTTTCAATGGTAAAAATCAATGAATATTGTAAATGCACAAACAGTAATTTCTCCACATTGCAAGGTGCAATTCTGAAATTTTTTGCTTTTTCCTGCTCCTCTTAGCATGATAAAGAAGATTCAAAGAGAGTGAGATGCCAGCTCCTTTCATTCAGTCAGTAGCTTCAAACATTTCTGGTATATGAATAACATGATGTTTTTCAATGGCAAAAATCAATGAATATTGTAAATGCACAAACAGTAATTTCTCCGCATTGCAAGGTGCAATTCTGAAATTTTTTGCTTTTTCCTGCTCCTCTTAGCATGATAAAGAAGATTCAAAGAGAGTGAGATGCCAGCTCCTTTCATTCAGTCAGTAGCTTCAAACATTTCTGGTATATGAATAACATGATGTTTTTCAATGGCAAAAATCAATGAATATTGTAAATGCACAAACAGTAATTTCTCCGCATTGCAAGGTGCAAGTCTGAAATTTTTTGCTTTTTCCTGCTCCTCTTAGCATGATAAAGAAGATTCAAAGAGAGTGAGATGCCAGCTACTTTCATTCAGTCAGTAGCTTCAATCATTTCTGGACGTTTTTCAATGGTAAAAATCAATGAATATTGTAAATGCACAAACAGTAATTTCTCCACATTGCAAGGTGCAATTCTGAAATTTTTTGCTTTTTCCTGCTCCTCTTAGCATGATAAAGAAGATTCAAAGAGAGTGAGATGCCAGCTCCTTTCATTCAGTCAGTAGCTTCAATCATTTCTGGATGTTTTTCAATGGCAAAAATCAATGAATATTGTAAATGCACAAACTGTAATTTCTCCGCATTGCAAGGTGCAATTCTGAAATTTTTTGCTTTTTCCTGCTCCTCTTAGCATGATAAAGAAGATTCAAAGAGAGTGAGATGCCAGCTCCTTTCATTCAGTCAGTAGCTTCAATCATTTCTGGACGTTTTTCAATGGCAAAAACCAATGAATATTGTAAATGCACAAAACAGTAATTTCTCCGCATTGCAAGGTGCAATTCTGAAATTTTTTGCTTTTTCCTGCTCCTCTTAGCATGATAAAGAAGATTCAAAAAGAGTGAGATGCCAGCTCCTTTCATTCAGTCAGTACCTTCAATCATTTCTGGACGTTTTTCAATGGCAAAAATCAATGAATATTGTAAATGCACAAACAGTAATTTCTCCGCATTGCAAGGTGCAATTCTGAAATTTTTTGCTTTTTCCTGCTCCTCTTAGCATGATAAAGAAGATTCAAAGAGAGTGAGATGCCAGCTCCTTTCATTCAGTCAGTAGCTTCAATCATTTCTGGATGTTTTTCAATGGCAAAAATCAATGAATATTGTAAATGCACAAACAGTAATTTCTCCGCATTGCAAGGTGCAATTCTGAAATTTTTTGCTTTTTCCTGCTCCTCTTAGCATGATAAACAAGATTCAAAGAGAGTGTGATGTCAGCTCCTTTCATTCAGTCAGTAGCTTCAAACATTTCTGGTATATGAATAACATGATGTTTTTCAATGGCAAAAATCAATGAATATTGTAAATGCACAAACAGTAATTTCTCCGCATTGCAAGGTGCAATTCTGAAATTTTTTGCTTTTTCCTGCTCCTCTTAGCATGATAAAGAAGATTCAAAGAGAGTGAGATGCCAGCTCCTTTCATTCAGTCAGTAGCTTCAATCATTTCTGGTATATGAATAACATGATGTTTTTCAATGGCAAAAATCAATGAATATTGTAAATGCACAAACAGTAATTTCTCCGCATTGCAAGGTGCAATTCTGAAATTTTTTGCTTTTTCCTGCTCCTCTTAGCATGATAAAGAAGATTCAAAGAGAGTGAGATGCCAGCTCCTTTCATTCAGTCAGTAGCTTCAAACATTTCTGGTATATGAATAACATGATGTTTTTCAATGGCAAAAATCAATGAATATTGTAAATGCACAAACAGTAATTTCTCCGCATTGCAAGGTGCAATTCTGAAATTTTTTGCTTTTTCCTGCTCCTCTTAGCATGATAAAGAAGATTCAAAGAGAGTGAGATGCCAGCTCCTTTCATTCAGTCAGTAGCTTCAATCATTTCTGGATGTTTTTCAATGGCAAAAATCAATGAATATTGTAAATGCACAAACAGTAATTTCTCCGCATTGCAAGGTGCAATTCTGAAATTTTTTGCTTTTTCCTGCTCCTATTAGCATGATAAAGAAGATTCAAAGAGAGTGAGATGCCAGCTCCTTTCATTCAGTCAGTAGCTTCAATCATTTCTGGACGTTTTTCAATGGCAAAAACCAATGAATATTGTAAATGCACAAACAGTAATTTCTCCGCATTGCAAGGTGCAATTCTGAAATTTTTTGCTTTTTCCTGCTCCTCTTAGCATGATAAAGAAGATTCAAAGAGAGTGAGATGCCAGCTCCTTTCATTCAGTCAGTACCTTCAATCATTTCTGGACGTTTTTCAATGGCAAAAATCAATGAATATTGTAAATGCACAAACAGTAATTTCTCCGCATTGCAAGGTGCAATTCTGAAATTTTTTGCTTTTTCCCGCTCCTCTTAGCATGATAAAGAAGATTCAAAGAGAGTGAGGTGCCAGCTCCTTTCATTCAGTCAGTAGCTTCAAACATTTCTGGTATATGAATAACATGTTTTTCAATGGCAAAAATCAATGAATATTGTAAATGCACAAACAGTAATTTCTCCGCATTGCAAGGTGCAATTCTGAAATTTTTTGCTTTTTCCTGCTCCTCTTAGCATGATAAAGAAGATTCAAAGAGAGTGAGATGCCAGCTCCTTTCATTCAGTCAGTAGCTTCAATCATTTCTGGACGTTTTTCAATGGCAAAAATCAATGAATATTGTAAATGCACAAACAGTAATTTCTCCGCATTGCAAGGTGCAATTCTGAAATTTTTTGCTTTTTCCTGCTCCTCTTAGCATGATAAAGAAGATTCAAAGAGAGTGAGATGTCAGCTCCTTTCATTCAGTCAGTAGCTTCAAACATTTCTGGTACATGAATAACATGATGTTTTTCAATGGCAAAAATCAATGAATATTGTAAATGCACAAACAGTAATTTCTCCGCATTGCAAGGTGCAATTCTGAAATTTTTTGCTTTTTCCTGCTCCTCTTAGCATGATAAAGAAGATTCAAAGAGAGTGAGATGCCAGCTCCTTTCATTCAGTCAGTAGCTTCAAACATTTCTGGTATATGAATAACATGATGTTTTTCAATGGCAAAAATCAATGAATATTGTAAATGCACAAACAGTAATTTCTCCGCATTGCAAGGTGCAATTCTGAAATTTTTTGCTTTTTCCTGCTCCTCTTAGCATGATAAAGAAGATTCAAAGAGAGTGAGATGCCAGCTCCTTTCATTCAGTCAGTAGCTTCAAACATTTCTGGTATATGAAAAACATGTTTTTCAATGGCAAAAATCAATGAATATTGTAAATGCACAAACAGTAATAACTCCACATTGCAAGGTGCAATTCTGAAATTTTTTGCTTTTTCCTGCTAATCCTAGCATGATAAAGAAGATTCAAAGAGAGTGAGATGCCAGCTCCTTTCATTCAGTCAGTAGCTTCAAACATTTCTGGTATATGAAAAACATGTTTTTCAATGGCAAAAATCAATGAATATTGTAAATGCACAAACAGTAATATCTCAACATTGCACGGTGCAATTCTGAAATTTTTAGCTTTTTCCTGTTAATCCTAGCATGATAAAGAAGATTCAAAGAGAGTGAGATGCCAGCTCCTTTCATTCAGTCAGTAGCTTCAAACATTTCTGGTATATGAAAAACGTTTTTCAATGGCAAAAATCAATGAATATTGTAAATGCACAAACAGTAATATCTCCACATTGCAAGGTGCAATTCTGAAATTTTTTGCTTTTTCCTGTTAATCCTAGCATGATAAAGAAGATTCAAAGAGAGTGAGATGCCAGCTCCTTTCATTCAGTCAGTAGCTTCAAACATTTCTGGTATATGAAAAACATGTTTTTCAATGGCAAAAATCAATGAATATTGTAAATGCACAAACAGTAATATCTCCACATTGCAAGGTGCAATTCTGAAATTTTTTGCTTTTTCCTGCTCCTCTTAGCATGATAAAGAAGATTCAAAGAGAGTGAGATGCCAGCTCCTTTCATTCAGTCAGTAGCTTCAATCATTTCTGGACGTTTTTCAATGGCAAAAATCAATGAATATTGTAAATGCACAAACAGTAATTTCTCCGCATTGCAAGGTGCAATTCTGAAATTTTTTGCTTTTTCCTGATCCTCTTAGCATGGTAAAGAAGACTCAAAGAGAGTGAGATGCCAGCTCCTTTCATTCAGTCAGTAGCTTCAATCATTTCTGGACGTTTTTCAACGGCAAAAATCAATGATTATTGTAGATGCACAAACAGTAATTTCTCCGCATTGCAAGGTGCAATTCTGAAATTTTTTGCTTTTTCCTGCTCCTCTTAGCATGATAAAGAAGATTCAAAGAGACTGAGATGCCAGCTCCTTTCATTCAGTCAGTAGCTTCAATCATTTCTGGACTTTTTTCAATGGCAAAAATCAATGAATATTGTAAATGCACAAACAGTAATATCTCCACATTGCACGGTGCAATTCTGAAATTTTTAGCTTTTTCCTGTTAATCCTAGCATGATAAAGAAGATTCAAAGAGAGTGAGATGCCAGCTCCTTTCATTCAGTCAGTAGCTTCAAACATTTCTGGTATATGAAAAACATGTTTTTCAATGGCAAAAATCAATGAATATTGTAAATGCACAAACAGTAATATCTCCACATTGCAAGGTGCAATTCTGAAATTTTTTGCTTTTTCCTGCTAATCCTAGCATGATAAAGAAGATTCAAAGAGAGTGAGATGCCAGCTCCTTTCATTCAGTCAGTAGCTTCAAACATTTCTGGTATATGAATAACATGATGTTTTTCAATGGCAAAAATCAATGAATATTGTAAATGCACAAACAGTAATTTCTCCGCATTGCAAGGTGCAATTCTGAAATTTTTGCTTTTTCCTGCTCCTCTTAGCATGATAAAGAAGATTCAGAGAGTGAGATGCCAGCTCCTTTCATTCAGTCAGTAGCTTCAATCATTTCTGGACGTTTTTCAATGGCAAAAATCAATGAATATTGTAAATGCACAAACAGTAATTTCTCCGCATTGCAAGGTGCAATTCTGAAATTTTTTGCTTTTTCCTGCTCCTCTTAGCATGATAAAGAAGATTCAAAGAGAGTGATATGCCAGCTCCTTTCATTCAGTCAGTAGCTTCAATCATTTCTGGTATATGAATAACATGATGTTTTTCAATGGCAAAAATCAATGAATATTGTAAATGCACAAACAGTAATTTCTCCGCATTGCAAGGTGCAATTCTGAAATTTTTTGCTTTTTCCTGCTCCTCTTAGCATGATAAAGAAGATTCAAAGAGAGTGAGATGCCAGCTCCTTTCATTCAGTCAGTAGCTTCAATCATTTCTGGACGTTTTTCAATGGCAAAAATCAATGAATATTGTAAATGCACAAACAGTAATTTCTCCGCATTGCAAGGTGCAATTCTGAAATTTTTTGCTTTTTCCTGCTCCTCTTAGCATGGTAAAGAAGACTCAAAGAGAGTGAGATGCCAGCTCCTTTCATTCAGTCAGTAGCTTCAATCATTTCTGGACGTTTTTCAACGGCAAAAATCAATGAATATTGTAGATGCACAAACAGTAATTTCTCCGCATTGCAAGGTGCAATTCTGAAATTTTTTGCTTTTTCCTGCTCCTCTTAGCATGATAAAGAAGATTCAAAGAGACTGAGATGCCAGCTCCTTTCATTCAGTCAGTAGCTTCAATCATTTCTGGACGTTTTTCAATGGCAAAAATCAATGAATATTGTAAATGCACAAACAGTAATTTCTCCGCATTGCAAGGTGCAATTCTGAAATTTTTTGCTTTTTCCTGCTCCTCTTAGCATGATAAAGAAGATTCAAAGAGAGTGAGATGCCAGCTCCTTTCATTCAGTCAGTAGCTTCAATCATTTCTGGATGTTTTTCAATGGCAAAAATCAATGAATATTGTAAATGCACAAACAGTAATTTCTCCGCATTGCAAGGTGCAATTCTGAAATTTTTTGCTTTTTCCTGCTCCTCTTAGCATGATAAAGAAGATTCAAAGAGAGTGAGATGCCAGCTCCTTTCATTCAGTCAGTAGCTTCAAACATTTCTGGTATATGAAAAACATGTTTTTCAATGGCAAAAATCAATGAATATT
Source organism: Phyllobates terribilis (assembly GCF_046119375.1). NCBI lineage: Eukaryota > Metazoa > Chordata > Amphibia > Anura > Dendrobatidae > Phyllobates > Phyllobates terribilis. Next base: position 196,948 of record NW_027364245.1, read on the forward strand.
GTAAATGCACAAACAGTAATATCTCCACATTGCACGGTGCAATTCTGAAATTTTTAGCTTTTTCCTGTTAATCCTAGCATGATAAAGAAGATTCAAAGAGAGTGAGATGCCAGCTCCTTTCATTCAGTCAGTAGCTTCAAACATTTCTGGTATATGAAAAACATGTTTTTCAATGGCAAAAATCAATGAATATTGTAAATGCACAAACAGTAATATCTCCACATTGCAAGGTGCAATTCTGAAATTTTTTGCTTTTTCCTGCTAATCCTAGCATGATAAAGAAGATTCAAAGAGAGTGAGATGCCAGCTCCTTTCATTCAGTCAGTAGCTTCAAACATTTCTGGTATATGAAAAACATGTTTTTCAATGGCAAAAATCAATGAATATTGTAAATGCACAAACAGTAATATCTCCACATTGCACGGTGCAATTCTGAAATTTTTAGCTTTTTCCTGTTAATCCTAGCATGATAAAGAAGATTCAAAGAGAGTGAGATGCCAGCTCCTTTCATTCAGTCAGTAGCTTCAAACATTTCTGGTATATGAAAAACATGTTTTTCAATGGCAAAAATCAATGAATATTGTAAATGCACAAACAGTAATATCTCCACATTGCAAGGTGCAATTCTGAAATTTTTTGCTTTTTCCTGCTAATCCTAGCATGATAAAGAAGATTCAAAGAGAGTGAGATGCCAGCTCCTTTCATTCAGTCAGTAGCTTCAAACATTTCTGGTATATGAAAAACATGTTTTTCAATGGCAAAAATCAATGAATATTGTAAATGCACAAACAGTAATATCTCCACATTGCACGGTGCAATTATGAAATTTTTAGCTTTTTCCTGTTAATCCTAGCATGATAAAGAAGATTCAAAGAGAGTGAGATGCCAGCTCCTTTCATTCAGTCAGTAGCTTCAAACATTTCTGGTATATGAAAAACATGTTTTTCAATGGCAAAAATCAATGAATATTGTAAATGCACAAACAGTAATAACTCCACATTGCAAGGTGCAATTCTGAAATTTTTTGCTTTTTCCTGCTAATCCTAGCATGATAAAGAAGATTCAAAGAGAGTGAGATGCCAGCTCCTTTCATTCAGTCAGTAGCTTCAAACATTTCTGGTATATGAAAAACATGTTTTTCAATGGCAAAAATCAATGAATATTGTAAATGCACAAACAGTAATATCTCAACATTGCACGGTGCAATTCTGAAATTTTTTGATTTTTCCTGCTCCTCTTAGCATGATAAAGAAGATTCAAAGAGAGTGAGATGCCAGCTCCTTTCATTCAGTCAGTAGCTTCAATCATTTCTGGACGTTTTTCAATGGCAAAAATCAATGAATATTGTAAATGCACAAACAGTAATTTCTCCGCATTGCAAGGTGCAATTCTGAAATTTTTTGCTTTTTCCTGCTCCTCTTAGCATGATAAAGAAGATTCAAAGAGAGTGAGATGCCAGCTCCTTTCACTCAGTCAGTAGCTTCAAACATTTCTGGTATATGAATAACATGATGTTTTTCAATGGCAAAAATCAATGAATATTGTAAATGCACAAACAGTAATTTCTCCGCATTGCAAGGTGCAAGTCTGAAATTTTTTGCTTTTTCCTGCTCCTCTTAGCATGATAAAGAAGATTCAAAGAGAGTGAGATGCCAGTTACTTTCATTCAGTCAGTAGCTTCAATCATTTCTGGACGTTTTTCAATGGTAAAAATCAATGAATATTGTAAATGCACAAACAGTAATTTCTCCACATTGCAAGGTGCAATTCTGAAATTTTTTGCTTTTTCCTGCTCCTCTTAGCATGATAAAGAAGATTCAAAGAGAGTGAGATGCCAGCTCCTTTCATTCAGTCAGTAGCTTCAAACATTTCTGGTATATGAATAACATGATGTTTTTCAATGGCAAAAATCAATGAATATTGTAAATGCACAAACAGTAATTTCTCCGCATTGCAAGGTGCAATTCTGAAATTTTTTGCTTTTTCCTGCTCCTCTTAGCATGATAAAGAAGATTCAAAGAGAGTGAGATGCCAGCTCCTTTCATTCAGTCAGTAGCTTCAAACATTTCTGGTATATGAATAACATGATGTTTTTCAATGGCAAAAATCAATGAATATTGTAAATGCACAAACAGTAATTTCTCCGCATTGCAAGGTGCAATTCTGAAATTTTTTGCTTTTTCCTGCTCCTCTTAGCATGATAAAGAAGATTCAAAAAGAGTGAGATGCCAGCTCCTTTCATTCAGTCAGTAGCTTCAATCATTTCTGGATGTTTTTCAATGGCAAAAATCAATGAATATTGTAAATGCACAAACAGTAATTTCTCCGCATTGCAAGGTGCAATTCTGAAATTTTTTGCTTTCTCCTGCTCCTCTTAGCATGATAAAGAAGATTCAAAGAGAGTGAGATGTCAGCTCCTTTCATTCAGTCAGTAGCTTCAAACATTTCTGGTATATGAATAACATGATGTTTTTCAATGGCAAAAATCAATGAATATTGTAAATGCACAAACAGTAATTTCTCCGCATTGCAAGGTGCAATTCTGAAATTTTTTGCTTTTTCCTGCTCCTCTTAGCATGATAAAGAAGATTCAAAGAGAGTGAGATGCCAGCTCCTTTCATTCAGTCAGTAGCTTCAATCATTTCTGGATGTTTTTCAATGGCAAAAATCAATGAATATTGTAAATGCACAAACAGTAATTTCTCCGCATTGCAAGGTGCAATTCTGAAATTTTTTGCTTTTTCCTGCTCCTCTTAGCATGATAAAGAAGATTCAAAGAGAGTGAGATGCCAGCTCCTTTCATTCAGTCAGTAGCTTCAAACATTTCTGGTATATGAATAACATGATGTTTTTCAATGGCAAAAATCAATGAATATTGTAAATGCACAAACAGTAATTTCTCCGCATTGCAAGGTGCAAGTCTGAAATTTTTTGCTTTTTCCTGCTCCTCTTAGCATGATAAAGAAGATTCAAAGAGAGTGAGATGCCAGCTACTTTCATTCAGTCAGTAGCTTCAATCATTTCTGGACGTTTTTCAATGGTAAAAATCAATGAATATTGTAAATGCACAAACAGTAATTTCTCCACATTGCAAGGTGCAATTCTGAAATTTTTTACTTTTTCCTGCTCCTCTTAGCATGATAAAGAAGATTCAAAGAGAGTGAGATGCCAGCTCCTTTCATTCAGTCAGTAGCTTCAAACATTTCTGGTATATGAATAACATGATGTTTTTCAATGGCAAAAATCAATGAATATTGTAAATGCACAAACAGTAATTTCTCCGCATTGCAAGGTGCAATTCTGAAATTTTTTGCTTTTTCCTGCTCCTCTTAGCATGATAAAGAAGATTCAAAGAGAGTGAGATGCCAGCTCCTTTCATTCAGTCAGTAGCTTCAATCATTTCTGGATGTTTTTCAATGGCAAAAATCAATGAATATTGTAAATGCACAAACAGTAATTTCTCCGCATTGCAAGGTGCAATTCTGAAATTTTTTGCTTTTTCCTGCTCCTATTAGCATGATAAAGAAGATTCAAAGAGAGTGAGATGCCAGCTCCTTTCATTCAGTCAGTAGCTTCAATCATTTCTGGACGTTTTTCAATGGCAAAAACCAATGAATATTGTAAATGCACAAACAGTAATTTCTCCGCATTGCAAGGTGCAATTCTGAAATTTTTTGCTTTTTCCTGCTCCTCTTAGCATGATAAAGAAGATTCAAGGAGAGTGAGATGCCAGCTCCTTTCATTCAGTCAGTACCTTCAATCATTTCTGGACGTTTTTCAATGGCAAAAATCAATGAATATTGTAAATGCACAAACAGTAATTTCTCCGCATTGCAAGGTGCAATTCTGAAATTTTTTGCTTTTTCCCGCTCCTCTTAGCATGATAAAGAAGATTCAAAGAGAGTGAGGTGCCAGCTCCTTTCATTCAGTCAGTAGCTTCAAACATTTCTGGTATATGAATAACATGTTTTTCAATGGCAAAAATCAATGAATATTGTAAATGCACAAACAGTAATTTCTCCGCATTGCAAGGTGCAATTCTGAAATTTTTTGCTTTTTCCTGCTCCTCTTAGCATGATAAAGAAGATTCAAAGAGAGTGAGATGCCAGCTCCTTTCATTCAGTCAGTAGCTTCAATCATTTCTGGACGTTTTTCAATGGCAAAAATCAATGAATATTGTAAATGCACAAACAGTAATTTCTCCGCATTGCAAGGTGCAATTCTGAAATTTTTTGCTTTTTCCTGCTCCTCTTAGCATGATAAAGAAGATTCAAAGAGAGTGAGATGTCAGCTCCTTTCATTCAGTCAGTAGCTTCAAACATTTCTGGTACATGAATAACATGATGTTTTTCAATGGCAAAAATCAATGAATATTGTAAATGCACAAACAGTAATTTCTCCGCATTGCAAGGTGCAATTCTGAAATTTTTTGCTTTTTCCTGCTCCTCTTAGCATGATAAAGAAGATTCAAAGAGAGTGAGATGTCAGCTCCTTTCATTCAGTCAGTAGCTTCAAACATTTCTGGTATATGAATAACATGATGTTTTTCAATGGCAAAAATCAATGAATATTGTAAATGCACAAACAGTAATTTCTCCGCATTGCAAGGTGCAATTCTGAAATTTTTTGCTTTTTCCTGCTCCTCTTAGCATGATAAAGAAGATTCAAAGAGAGTGAGATGTCAGCTCCTTTCATTCAGTCAGTAGCTTCAATCATTTCTGGTATATGAATAACATGATGTTTTTCAATGGCAAAAATCAATGAATATTGTAAATGCACAAACAGTAATTTCTCCGCATTGCAAGGTGCAATTCTGAAATTTTTTGCTTTTTCCTGCTCCTCTTAGCATGATAAAGAAGATTCAAAGAGAGTGAGATGCCAGCTCCTTTCATTCAGTCAGTAGCTTCAATCATTTCTGGATGTTTTTCAATGGCAAAAATCAATGAATATTGTAAATGCACAAACAGTAATTTCTCCGCATTGCAAGGTGCAATTCTGAAATTTTTTGCTTTTTCCTGCTCCTCTTAGCATGATAAAGAAGATTCAAAGAGAGTGAGATGCCAGCTCCTTTCGTTCAGTCAGTAGCTTCAATCATTTCTGGACGTTTTTCAATGGCAAAAATCATTGAATATTATAAATGCACAAACGTTAATTTCTCCGCATTGCAAGGTGCAATTCTGAAATTTTTTACTTTTTCCTGCTCCTCTTAGCATGATAAAGAAGATTCAAAGAGAGTGAGACGCCAGCTCCTTTCATTCAGTCAGTAGCTTCAATCATTTCTGGTATATGAATAACATGATGTTTTTCAATGGCAAAAATCAATGAATATTGTAAATGCACAAACAGTAATTTCTCCGCATTGCAAGGTGCAATTCTGAAATTTTTTGCTTTTTCCTGCTCCTCTTAGCATGATAAAGAAGATTCAAAGAGAGTGAGATGCCAGCTCCTTTCATTCAGTCAGTAGCTTCAAACATTTCTGGTATATGAATAACATGATGTTTTTCAATGGCAAAAATCAATGAATATTGTAAATGCACAAACAGTAATTTCTCCGCATTGCAAGGTGCAAGTCTGAAATTTTTTGCTTTTTCCTGCTCCTCTTAGCATGATAAAGAAGATTCAAAGAGAGTGAGATGCCAGCTACTTTCATTCAGTCAGTAGCTTCAATCATTTCTGGACGTTTTTCAATGGTAAAAATCAATGAATATTGTAAATGCACAAACAGTAATTTCTCCACATTGCAAGGTGCAATTCTGAAATTTTTTGCTTTTTCCTGCTCCTCTTAGCATGATAAAGAAGATTCAAAGAGAGTGAGATGCCAGCTCCTTTCATTCAGTCAGTAGCTTCAAACATTTCTGGTATATGAATAACATGATGTTTTTCAATGGCAAAAATCAATGAATATTGTAAATGCACAAACAGTAATTTCTCCGCATTGCAAGGTGCAATTCTGAAATTTTTTGCTTTTTCCTGCTCCTCTTAGCATGATAAAGAAGATTCAAAGAGAGTGAGATGCCAGCTCCTTTCATTCAGTCAGTAGCTTCAAACATTTCTGGTATATGAATAACATGATGTTTTTCAATGGCAAAAATCAATGAATATTGTAAATGCACAAACAGTAATTTCTCCGCATTGCAAGGTGCAAGTCTGAAATTTTTTGCTTTTTCCTGCTCCTCTTAGCATGATAAAGAAGATTCAAAGAGAGTGAGATGCCAGCTACTTTCATTCAGTCAGTAGCTTCAATCATTTCTGGACGTTTTTCAATGGTAAAAATCAATGAATATTGTAAATGCACAAACAGTAATTTCTCCACATTGCAAGGTGCAATTCTGAAATTTTTTGCTTTTTCCTGCTCCTCTTAGCATGATAAAGAAGATTCAAAGAGAGTGAGATGCCAGCTCCTTTCATTCAGTCAGTAGCTTCAATCATTTCTGGATGTTTTTCAATGGCAAAAATCAATGAATATTGTAAATGCACAAACTGTAATTTCTCCGCATTGCAAGGTGCAATTCTGAAATTTTTTGCTTTTTCCTGCTCCTCTTAGCATGATAAAGAAGATTCAAAGAGAGTGAGATGCCAGCTCCTTTCATTCAGTCAGTAGCTTCAATCATTTCTGGACGTTTTTCAATGGCAAAAACCAATGAATATTGTAAATGCACAAAACAGTAATTTCTCCGCATTGCAAGGTGCAATTCTGAAATTTTTTGCTTTTTCCTGCTCCTCTTAGCATGATAAAGAAGATTCAAAGAGAGTGAGATGCCAGCTCCTTTCATTCAGTCAGTACCTTCAATCATTTCTGGACGTTTTTCAATGGCAAAAATCAATGAATATTGTAAATGCACAAACAGTAATTTCTCCGCATTGCAAGGTGCAATTCTGAAATTTTTTGCTTTTTCCTGCTCCTCTTAGCATGATAAAGAAGATTCAAAGAGAGTGAGATGCCAGCTCCTTTCATTCAGTCAGTAGCTTCAATCATTTCTGGATGTTTTTCAATGGCAAAAATCAATGAATATTGTAAATGCACAAACAGTAATTTCTCCGCATTGCAAGGTGCAATTCTGAAATTTTTTGCTTTTTCCTGCTCCTCTTAGCATGATAAACAAGATTCAAAGAGAGTGTGATGTCAGCTCCTTTCATTCAGTCAGTAGCTTCAAACATTTCTGGTATATGAATAACATGATGTTTTTCAATGGCAAAAATCAATGAATATTGTAAATGCACAAACAGTAATTTCTCCGCATTGCAAGGTGCAATTCTGAAATTTTTTGCTTTTTCCTGCTCCTCTTAGCATGATAAAGAAGATTCAAAGAGAGTGAGATGCCAGCTCCTTTCATTCAGTCAGTAGCTTCAATCATTTCTGGTATATGAATAACATGATGTTTTTCAATGGCAAAAATCAATGAATATTGTAAATGCACAAACAGTAATTTCTCCGCATTGCAAGGTGCAATTCTGAAATTTTTTGCTTTTTCCTGCTCCTCTTAGCATGATAAAGAAGATTCAAAGAGAGTGAGATGCCAGCTCCTTTCATTCAGTCAGTAGCTTCAAACATTTCTGGTATATGAATAACATGATGTTTTTCAATGGCAAAAATCAATGAATATTGTAAATGCACAAACAGTAATTTCTCCGCATTGCAAGGTGCAAGTCTGAAATTTTTTGCTTTTTCCTGCTCCTCTTAGCATGATAAAGAAGATTCAAAGAGAGTGAGATGCCAGCTACTTTCATTCAGTCAGTAGCTTCAATCATTTCTGGACGTTTTTCAATGGTAAAAATCAATGAATATTGTAAATGCACAAACAGTAATTTCTCCACATTGCAAGGTGCAATTCTGAAATTTTTTGCTTTTTCCTGCTCCTCTTAGCATGATAAAGAAGATTCAAAGAGAGTGAGATGCCAGCTCCTTTCATTCAGTCAGTAGCTTCAAACATTTCTGGTATATGAATAACATGATGTTTTTCAATGGCAAAAATCAATGAATATTGTAAATGCACAAACAGTAATTTCTCCGCATTGCAAGGTGCAATTCTGAAATTTTTTGCTTTTTCCTGCTCCTCTTAGCATGATAAAGAAGATTCAAAGAGAGTGAGATGCCAGCTCCTTTCATTCAGTCAGTAGCTTCAAACATTTCTGGTATATGAATAACATGATGTTTTTCAATGGCAAAAATCAATGAATATTGTAAATGCACAAACAGTAATTTCTCCGCATTGCAAGGTGCAAGTCTGAAATTTTTTGCTTTTTCCTGCTCCTCTTAGCATGATAAAGAAGATTCAAAGAGAGTGAGATGCCAGCTACTTTCATTCAGTCAGTAGCTTCAATCATTTCTGGACGTTTTTCAATGGTAAAAATCAATGAATATTGTAAATGCACAAACAGTAATTTCTCCACATTGCAAGGTGCAATTCTGAAATTTTTTGCTTTTTCCTGCTCCTCTTAGCATGATAAAGAAGATTCAAAGAGAGTGAGATGCCAGCTCCTTTCATTCAGTCAGTAGCTTCAATCATTTCTGGATGTTTTTCAATGGCAAAAATCAATGAATATTGTAAATGCACAAACTGTAATTTCTCCGCATTGCAAGGTGCAATTCTGAAATTTTTTGCTTTTTCCTGCTCCTCTTAGCATGATAAAGAAGATTCAAAGAGAGTGAGATGCCAGCTCCTTTCATTCAGTCAGTAGCTTCAATCATTTCTGGACGTTTTTCAATGGCAAACACCAATGAATATTGTAAATGCACAAAACAGTAATTTCTCCGCATTGCAAGGTGCAATTCTGAAATTTTTTGCTTTTTCCTGCTCCTCTTAGCATGATAAAGAAGATTCAAAGAGAGTGAGATGCCAGCTCCTTTCATTCAGTCAGTACCTTCAATCATTTCTGGACGTTTTTCAATGGCAAAAATCAATGAATATTGTAAATGCACAAACAGTAATTTCTCCGCATTGCAAGGTGCAATTCTGAAATTTTTTGCTTTTTCCTGCTCCTCTTAGCATGATAAAGAAGATTCAAAGAGAGTGAGATGCCAGCTCCTTTCATTCAGTCAGTAGCTTCAATCATTTCTGGATGTTTTTCAATGGCAAAAATCAATGAATATTGTAAATGCACAAACAGTAATTTCTCCGCATTGCAAGGTGCAATTCTGAAATTTTTTGCTTTTTCCTGCTCCTCTTAGCATGATAAACAAGATTCAAAGAGAGTGTGATGTCAGCTCCTTTCATTCAGTCAGTAGCTTCAAACATTTCTGGTATATGAATAACATGATGTTTTTCAATGGCAAAAATCAATGAATATTGTAAATGCACAAACAGTAATTTCTCCGCATTGCAAGGTGCAATTCTGAAATTTTTTGCTTTTTCCTGCTCCTCTTAGCATGATAAAGAAGATTCAAAGAGAGTGAGATGCCAGCTCCTTTCATTCAGTCAGTAGCTTCAAACATTTCTGGTATATGAATAACATGATGTTTTTCAATGGCAAAAATCAATGAATATTGTAAATGCACAAACAGTAATTTCTCCGCATTGCAAGGTGCAAGTCTGAAATTTTTTGCTTTTTCCTGCTCCTCTTAGCATGATAAAGAAGATTCAAAGAGAGTGAGATGCCAGCTACTTTCATTCAGTCAGTAGCTTCAATCATTTCTGGACGTTTTTCAATGGTAAAAATCAATGAATATTGTAAATGCACAAACAGTAATTTCTCCGCATTGCAAGGTGCAATTCTGAAATTTTTTGCTTTTTCCTGCTCCTCTTAGCATGATAAAGAAGATTCAAAGAGAGTGAGATGTCAGCTCCTTTCATTCAGTCAGTAGCTTCAAACATTTCTGGTATATGAATAACATGATGTTTTTCAATGGCAAAAATCAATGAATATTGTAAATGCACAAACAGTAATTTCTCCGCATTGCAAGGTGCAATTCTGAAATTTTTTGCTTTTTCCTGCTCCTCTTAGCATGATAAAGAAGATTCAAAGAGAGTGAGATGCCAGCTCCTTTCGTTCAGTCAGTAGCTTCAATCATTTCTGGACGTTTTTCAATGGCAAAAATCATTGAATATTGTAAATGCACAAACAGTAATTTCTCCGCATTGCAAGGTGCAATTCTGAAATTTTTTGCTTTTTCCTGCTCCTCTTAGCATGATAAAGAAGATTCAAAGAGAGTGAGATGCCAGCTCCTTTCATTCAGTCAGTAGCTTCAAACATTTCTGGTATATGAATAACATGATGTTTTTCAATGGCAAAAATCAATGAATATTGTAAATGCACAAACAGTAATTTCTCCGCATTGCAAGGTGCAAGTCTGAAATTTTTTGCTTTTTCCTGCTCCTCTTAGCATGATAAAGAAGATTCAAAGAGAGTGAGATGCCAGCTACTTTCATTCAGTCAGTAGCTTCAATCATTTCTGGACGTTTTTCAATGGTAAAAATCAATGAATATTGTAAATGCACAAACAGTAATTTCTCCACATTGCAAGGTGCAATTCTGAAATTTTTTGCTTTTTCCTGCTCCTCTTAGCATGATAAAGAAGATTCAAAGAGAGTGAGATGCCAGCTCCTTTCATTCAGTCAGTAGCTTCAAACATTTCTGGTATATGAATAACATGATGTTTTTCAATGGCAAAAATCAATGAATATTGTAAATGCACAAACAGTAATTTCTCCGCATTGCAAGGTGCAATTCTGAAATTTTTTGCTTTTTCCTGCTCCTCTTAGCATGATAAAGAAGATTCAAAGAGAGTGAGATGCCAGCTCCTTTCATTCAGTCAGTAGCTTCAATCATTTCTGGATGTTTTTCAATGGCAAAAATCAATGAATATTGTAAATGCACAAACTGTAATTTCTCCGCATTGCAAGGTGCAATTCTGAAATTTTTTGCTTTTTCCTGCTCCTCTTAGCATGATAAAGAAGATTCAAAGAGAGTGAGATGCCAGCTCCTTTCATTCAGTCAGTAGCTTCAATCATTTCTGGACGTTTTTCAATGGCAAAAACCAATGAATATTGTAAATGCACAAACAGTAATTTCTCCGCATTGCAAGGTGCAATTCTGAAATTTTTTGCTTTTTCCTGCTCCTCTTAGCATGATAAAGAAGATTCAAAGAGAGTGAGATGCCAGCTCCTTTCATTCAGTCAGTACCTTCAATCATTTTTGGACGTTTTTCAATGGCAAAAATCAATGAATATTGTAAATGCACAAACAGTAATTTCTCCGCATTGCAAGGTGCAATTCTGAAATTTTTTGCTTTTTCCCGCTCCTCTTAGCATGATAAAGAAGATTCAAAGAGAGTGAGGTGCCAGCTCCTTTCATTCAGTCAGTAGCTTCAAACATTTCTGGTATATGAATAACATGTTTTTCAATGGCAAAAATCAATGAATATTGTAAATGCACAAACAGTAATTTCTCCGCATTGCAAGGTGCAATTCTGAAATTTTTTGCTTTTTCCTGCTCCTCTTAGCATGATAAAGAAGATTCAAAGAGAGTGAGATGCCAGCTCCTTTCATTCAGTCAGTAGCTTCAATCATTTCTGGACGTTTTTCAATGGCAAAAATCAATGAATATTGTAAATGCACAAACAGTAATTTCTCCGCATTGCAAGGTGCAATTCTGAAATTTTTTGCTTTTTCCTGCTCCTCTTAGCATGATAAAGAAGATTCAAAGAGAGTGAGATGTCAGCTCCTTTCATTCAGTCAGTAGCTTCAAACATTTCTGGTACATGAATAACATGATGTTTTTCAATGGCAAAAATCAATGAATATTGTAAATGCACAAACAGTAATTTCTCCGCATTGCAAGGTGCAATTCTGAAATTTTTTGCTTTTTCCTGCTCCTCTTAGCATGATAAAGAAGATTCAAAGAGAGTGAGATGTCAGCTCCTTTCATTCAGTCAGTAGCTTCAAACATTTCTGGTATATGAATAACATGATGTTTTTCAATGGCAAAAATCAATGAATATTGTAAATGCACAAACAGTAATTTCTCCGCATTGCAAGGTGCAATTCTGAAATTTTTTGCTTTTTCCTGCTCCTCTTAGCATGATAAAGAAGATTCAAAGAGAGTGAGATGTCAGCTCCTTTCATTCAGTCAGTAGCTTCAAACATTTCTGGTATATGAATAACATGATGTTTTTCAATGGCAAAAATCAATGAATATTGTAAATGCACAAACAGTAATTTCTCCGCATTGCAAGGTGCAATTCTGAAATTTTTTGCTTTTTCCTGCTCCTCTTAGCATGATAAAGAAGATTCAAAGAGAGTGAGATGCCAGCTCCTTTCATTCAGTCAGTAGCTTCAATCATTTCTGGACGTTTTTCAATGGCAAAAACCAATGAATATTGTAAATGCACAAAACAGTAATTTCTCCGCATTGCAAGGTGCAATTCTGAAATTTTTTGCTTTTTCCTGCTCCTCTTAGCATGATAAAGAAGATTCAAAGAGAGTGAGATGCCAGCTCCTTTCATTCAGTCAGTACCTTCAATCATTTCTGGACGTTTTTCAATGGCAAAAATCAATGAATATTGTAAATGCACAAACAGTAATTTCTCCGCATTGCAAGGTGCAATTCTGAAATTTTTTGCTTTTTCCTGCTCCTCTTAGCATGATAAAGAAGATTCAAAGAGAGTGAGATGCCAGCTCCTTTCATTCAGTCAGTAGCTTCAATCATTTCTGGATGTTTTTCAATGGCAAAAATCAATGAATATTGTAAATGCACAAACAGTAATTTCTCCGCATTGCAAGGTGCAATTCTGAAATTTTTTGCTTTTTCCTGCTCCTCTTAGCATGATAAACAAGATTCAAAGAGAGTGTGATGTCAGCTCCTTTCATTCAGTCAGTAGCTTCAAACATTTCTGGTATATGAATAACATGATGTTTTTCAATGGCAAAAATCAATGAATATTGTAAATGCACAAACAGTAATTTCTCCGCATTGCAAGGTGCAATTCTGAAATTTTTTGCTTTTTCCTGCTCCTCTTAGCATGATAAAGAAGATTCAAAGAGAGTGAGATGCCAGCTCCTTTCATTCAGTCAGTAGCTTCAATCATTTCTGGATGTTTTTCAATGGCAAAAATCAATGAATATTGTAAATGCACAAACAGTAATTTCTCCGCATTGCAAGGTGCAATTCTGAAATTTTTTGCTTTTTCCTGCTCCTCTTAGCATGATAAAGAAGATTCAAAGAGAGTGAGATGCCAGCTCCTTTCGTTCAGTCAGTAGCTTCAATCATTTCTGGACGTTTTTCAATGGCAAAAATCATTGAATATTATAAATGCACAAACAGTAATTTCTCCGCATTGCAAGGTGCAATTCTGAAATTTTTTACTTTTTCCTGCTCCTCTTAGCATGATAAAGAAGATTCAAAGAGAGTGAGATGCCAGCTCCTTTCATTCAGTCAGTAGCTTCAATCATTTCTGGTATATGAATAACATGATGTTTTTCAATGGCAAAAATCAATGAATATTGTAAATGCACAAACAGTAATTTCTCCGCATTGCAAGGTGCAATTCTGAAATTTTTTGCTTTTTCCTGCTCCTCTTAGCATGATAAAGAAGATTCAAAGAGAGTGACATGCCAGCTCCTTTCATTCAGTCAGTAGCTTCAAACATTTCTGGTATATGAATAACATGATGTTTTTCAATGGCAAAAATCAATGAATATTGTAAATGCACAAACAGTAATTTCTCCGCATTGCAAGGTGCAATTCTGAAATTTTTTGCTTTTTCCTGCTCCTCTTAGCATGATAAAGAAGATTCAAAGAGAGTGAGATGCCAGCTCCTTTCATTCAGTCAGTAGCTTCAATCATTTCTGGATGTTTTTCAATGGCAAAAATCAATGAATATTGTAAATGCACAAACAGTAATTTCTCCGCATTGCAAGGTGCAATTCTGAAATTTTTTGCTTTTTCCTGCTCCTCTTAGCATGATAAAGAAGATTCAAAGAGAGTGAGATGCCAGCTCCTTTCGTTCAGTCAGTAGCTTCAATCATTTCTGGACGTTTTTCAATGGCAAAAATCATTGAATATTATAAATGCACAAACAGTAATTTCTCCGCATTGCAAGGTGCAATTCTGAAATTTTTTACTTTTTCCTGCTCCTCTTAGCATGATAAAGAAGATTCAAAGAGAGTGAGATGCCAGCTCCTTTCATTCAGTCAGTAGCTTCAATCATTTCTGGTATATGAATAACATGATGTTTTTCAATGGCAAAAATCAATGAATATTGTAAATGCACAAACAGTAATTTCTCCGCATTGCAAGGTGCAATTCTGAAATTTTTTGCTTTTTCCTGCTCCTCTTAGCATGATAAAGAAGATTCAAAGAGAGTGAGATGCCAGCTCCTTTCATTCAGTCAGTAGCTTCAAACATTTCTGGTATATGAATAACATGATGTTTTTCAATGGCAATAATCAATGAATATTGTAAATGCACAAACAGTAATTTCTCCGCATTGCAAGGTGCAAGTCTGAAATTTTTTGCTTTTTCCTGCTCCTCTTAGCATGATAAAGAAGATTCAAAGAGAGTGAGATGCCAGCTACTTTCATTCAGTCAGTAGCTTCAATCATTTCTGGACGTTTTTCAATGGTAAAAATCAATGAATATTGTAAATGCACAAACAGTAATTTCTCCACATTGCAAGGTGCAATTCTGAAATTTTTTGCTTTTTCCTGCTCCTCTTAGCATGATAAAGAAGATTCAAAGAGAGTGAGATGCCAGCTCCTTTCATTCAGTCAGTAGCTTCAAACATTTCTGGTATATGAATAACATGATGTTTTTCAATGGCAAAAATCAATGAATATTGTAAATGCACAAACAGTAATTTCTCCGCATTGCAAGGTGCAATTCTGAAATTTTTTGCTTTTTCCTGCTCCTCTTAGCATGATAAAGAAGATTCAAAGAGAGTGAGATGCCAGCTCCTTTCATTCAGTCAGTAGCTTCAAACATTTCTGGTATATGAATAACATGATGTTTTTCAATGGCAAAAATCAATGAATATTGTAAATGCACAAACAGTAATTTCTCCGCATTGCAAGGTGCAAGTCTGAAATTTTTTGCTTTTTCCTGCTCCTCTTAGCATGATAAAGAAGATTCAAAGAGAGTGAGATGCCAGCTACTTTCATTCAGTCAGTAGCTTCAATCATTTCTGGACGTTTTTCAATGGTAAAAATCAATGAATATTGTAAATGCACAAACAGTAATTTCTCCACATTGCAAGGTGCAATTCTGAAATTTTTTGCTTTTTCCTGCTCCTCTTAGCATGATAAAGAAGATTCAAAGAGAGTGAGATGCCAGCTCCTTTCATTCAGTCAGTAGCTTCAATCATTTCTGGATGTTTTTCAATGGCAAAAATCAATGAATATTGTAAATGCACAAACTGTAATTTCTCCGCATTGCAAGGTGCAATTCTGAAATTTTTTGCTTTTTCCTGCTCCTCTTAGCATGATAAAGAAGATTCAAAGAGAGTGAGATGCCAGCTCCTTTCATTCAGTCAGTAGCTTCAATCATTTCTGGACGTTTTTCAATGGCAAAAACCAATGAATATTGTAAATGCACAAAACAGTAATTTCTCCGCATTGCAAGGTGCAATTCTGAAATTTTTTGCTTTTTCCTGCTCCTCTTAGCATGATAAAGAAGATTCAAAGAGAGTGAGATGCCAGCTCCTTTCATTCAGTCAGTACCTTCAATCATTTCTGGACGTTTTTCAATGGCAAAAATCAATGAATATTGTAAATGCACAAACAGTAATTTCTCCGCATTGCAAGGTGCAATTCTGAAATTTTTTGCTTTTTCCTGCTCCTCTTAGCATGATAAAGAAGATTCAAAGAGAGTGAGATGCCAGCTCCTTTCATTCAGTCAGTAGCTTCAATCATTTCTGGATGTTTTTCAATGGCAAAAATCAATGAATATTGTAAATGCACAAACAGTAATTTCTCCGCATTGCAAGGTGCAATTCTGAAATTTTTTGCTTTTTCCTGCTCCTCTTAGCATGATAAACAAGATTCAAAGAGAGTGTGATGTCAGCTCCTTTCATTCAGTCAGTAGCTTCAAACATTTCTGGTATATGAATAACATGATGTTTTTCAATGGCAAAAATCAATGAATATTGTAAATGCACAAACAGTAATTTCTCCGCATTGCAAGGTGCAATTCTGAAATTTTTTGCTTTTTCCTGCTCCTCTTAGCATGATAAAGAAGATTCAAAGAGAGTGAGATGCCAGCTCCTTTCATTCAGTCAGTAGCTTCAAACATTTCTGGTATATGAATAACATGATGTTTTTCAATGGCAAAAATCAATGAATATTGTAAATGCACAAACAGTAATTTCTCCGCATTGCAAGGTGCAAGTCTGAAATTTTTTGCTTTTTCCTGCTCCTCTTAGCATGATAAAGAAGATTCAAAGAGAGTGAGATGCCAGCTACTTTCATTCAGTCAGTAGCTTCAATCATTTCTGGACGTTTTTCAATGGTAAAAATCAATGAATATTGTAAATGCACAAACAGTAATTTCTCCACATTGCAAGGTGCAATTCTGAAATTTTTTGCTTTTTCCTGCTCCTCTTAGCATGATAAAGAAGATTCAAAGAGAGTGAGATGCCAGCTCCTTTCATTCAGTCAGTAGCTTCAAACATTTCTGGTATATGAATAACATGATGTTTTTCAATGGCAAAAATCAATGAATATTGTAAATGCACAAACAGTAATTTCTCCGCATTGCAAGGTGCAATTCTTGAATTTTTTGCTTTTTCCTGCTCCTCTTAGCATGATAAAGAAGATTCAAAGAGAGTGAGATGCCAGCTCCTTTCATTCAGTCAGTAGCTTCAAACATTTCTGGTATATGAATAACATGATGTTTTTCAATGGCAAAAATCAATGAATATTGTAAATGCACAAACAGTAATTTCTCCGCATTGCAAGGTGCAAGTCTGAAATTTTTTGCTTTTTCCTGCTCCTCTTAGCATGATAAAGAAGATTCAAAGAGAGTGAGATGCCAGCTACTTTCATTCAGTCAGTAGCTTCAATCATTTCTGGACGTTTTTCAATGGTAAAAATCAATGAATATTGTAAATGCACAAACAGTAATTTCTCCACATTGCAAGGTGCAATTCTGAAATTTTTTGCTTTTTCCTGCTCCTCTTAGCATGATAAAGAAGATTCAAAGAGAGTGAGATGCCAGCTCCTTTCATTCAGTCAGTAGCTTCAATCATTTCTGGATGTTTTTCAATGGCAAAAATCAATGAATATTGTAAATGCACAAACTGTAATTTCTCCGCATTGCAAGGTGCAATTCTGAAATTTTTTGCTTTTTCCTGCTCCTCTTAGCATGATAAAGAAGATTCAAAGAGAGTGAGATGCCAGCTCCTTTCATTCAGTCAGTAGCTTCAATCATTTCTGGACGTTTTTCAATGGCAAAAACCAATGAATATTGTAAATGCACAAAACAGTAATTTCTCCGCATTGCAAGGTGCAATTCTGAAATTTTTTGCTTTTTCCTGCTCCTCTTAGCATGATAAAGAAGATTCAAAGAGAGTGAGATGCCAGCTCCTTTCATTCAGTCAGTACCTTCAATCATTTCTGGACGTTTTTCAATGGCAAAAATCAATGAATATTGTAAATGCACAAACAGTAATTTCTCCGCATTGCAAGGTGCAATTCTGAAATTTTTTGCTTTTTCCTGCTCCTCTTAGCATGATAAAGAAGATTCAAAGAGAGTGAGATGCCAGCTCCTTTCATTCAGTCAGTAGCTTCAATCATTTCTGGATGTTTTTCAATGGCAAAAATCAATGAATATTGTAAATGCACAAACAGTAATTTCTCCGCATTGCAAGGTGCAATTCTGAAATTTTTTGCTTTTTCCTGCTCCTCTTAGCATGATAAACAAGATTCAAAGAGAGTGTGATGTCAGCTCCTTTCATTCAGTCAGTAGCTTCAAACATTTCTGGTATATGAATAACATGATGTTTTTCAATGGCAAAAATCAATGAATATTGTAAATGCACAAACAGTAATTTCTCCGCATTGCAAGGTGCAATTCTGAAATTTTTTGCTTTTTCCTGCTCCTCTTAGCATGATAAAGAAGATTCAAAGAGAGTGAGATGCCAGCTCCTTTCATTCAGTCAGTAGCTTCAATCATTTCTGGATGTTTTTCAATGGCAAAAATCAATGAATATTGTAAATGCACAAACAGTAATTTCTCCGCATTGCAAGGTGCAATTCTGAAATTTTTTGCTTTTTCCTGCTCCTCTTAGCATGATAAAGAAGATTCAAAGAGAGTGAGATGCCAGCTCCTTTCATTCAGTCAGTAGCTTCAAACATTTCTGGTATATGAATAACATGATGTTTTTCAATGGCAAAAATCAATGAATATTGTAAATGCACAAACAGTAATTTCTCCGCATTGCAAGGTGCAAGTCTGAAATTTTTTGCTTTTTCCTGCTCCTCTTAGCATGATAAAGAAGATTCAAAGAGAGTGAGATGCCAGCTCCTTTCGTTCAGTCAGTAGCTTCAATCATTTCTGGACGTTTTTCAATGGCAAAAATCATTGAATATTGTAAATGCACAAACAGTAATTTCTCCGCATTGCAAGGTGCAATTCTGAAATTTTTTGCTTTTTCCTGCTCCTCTTAGCATGATAAAGAAGATTCAAAGAGAGTGAGATGCCAGCTCCTTTCATTCAGTCAGTAGCTTCAAACATTTCTGGTATATGAATAACATGATGTTTTTCAATGGCAAAAATCAATGAATATTGTAAATGCACAAACAGTAATTTCTCCGCATTGCAAGGTGCAAGTCTGAAATTTTTTGCTTTTTCCTGCTCCTCTTAGCATGATAAAGAAGATTCAAAGAGAGTGAGATGCCAGCTACTTTCATTCAGTCAGTAGCTTCAATCATTTCTGGACGTTTTTCAATGGTAAAAATCAATGAATATTGTAAATGCACAAACAGTAATTTCTCCACATTGCAAGGTGCAATTCTGAAATTTTTTGCTTTTTCCTGCTCCTCTTAGCATGATAAAGAAGATTCAAAGAGAGTGAGATGCCAGCTCCTTTCATTCAGTCAGTAGCTTCAAACATTTCTGGTATATGAATAACATGATGTTTTTCAATGGCAAAAATCAATGAATATTGTAAATGCACAAACAGTAATTTCTCCGCATTGCAAGGTGCAATTCTGAAATTTTTTGCTTTTTCCTGCTCCTCTTAGCATGATAAAGAAGATTCAAAGAGAGTGAGATGCCAGCTCCTTTCATTCAGTCAGTAGCTTCAATCATTTCTGGATGTTTTTCAATGGCAAAAATCAATGAATATTGTAAATGCACAAACTGTAATTTCTCCGCATTGCAAGGTGCAATTCTGAAATTTTTTGCTTTTTCCTGCTCCTCTTAGCATGATAAAGAAGATTCAAAGAGAGTGAGATGCCAGCTCCTTTCATTCAGTCAGTAGCTTCAATCATTTCTGGACGTTTTTCAATGGCAAAAACCAATGAATATTGTAAATGCACAAACAGTAATTTCTCCGCATTGCAAGGTGCAATTCTGAAATTTTTTGCTTTTTCCTGCTCCTCTTAGCATGATAAAGAAGATTCAAAGAGAGTGAGATGCCAGCTCCTTTCATTCAGTCAGTACCTTCAATCATTTTTGGACGTTTTTCAATGGCAAAAATCAATGAAGATTGTAAATGCACAAACAGTAATTTCTCCGCATTGCAAGGTGCAATTCTGAAATTTTTTGCTTTTTCCCGCTCCTCTTAGCATGATAAAGAAGATTTAAAGAGAGTGAGGTGCCAGCTCCTTTCATTCAGTCAGTAGCTTCAAACATTTCTGGTATATGAATAACATGTTTTTCAATGGCAAAAATCAATGAATATTGTAAATGCACAAACAGTAATTTCTCCGCATTGCAAGGTGCAATTCTGAAATTTTTTGCTTTTTCCTGCTCCTCTTAGCATGATAAAGAAGATTCAAAGAGAGTGAGATGCCAGCTCCTTTCATTCAGTCAGTAGCTTCAATCATTTCTGGACGTTTTTCAATGGCAAAAATCAATGAATATTGTAAATGCACAAACAGTAATTTCTCCGCATTGCAAGGTGCAATTCTGAAATTTTTTGCTTTTTCCTGCTCCTCTTAGCATGATAAAGAAGATTCAAAGAGAGTGAGATGTCAGCTCCTTTCATTCAGTCAGTAGCTTCAAACATTTCTGGTACATGAATAACATGATGTTTTTCAATGGCAAAAATCAATGAATATTGTAAATGCACAAACAGTAATTTCTCCGCATTGCAAGGTGCAATTCTGAAATTTTTTGCTTTTTCCTGCTCCTCTTAGCATGATAAAGAAGATTCAAAGAGAGTGAGATGTCAGCTCCTTTCATTCAGTCAGTAGCTTCAAACATTTCTGGTATATGAATAACATGATGTTTTTCAATGGCAAAAATCAATGAATATTGTAAATGCACAAACAGTAATTTCTCCGCATTGCAAGGTGCAATTCTGAAATTTTTTGCTTTTTCCTGCTCCTCTTAGCATGATAAAGAAGATTCAAAGAGAGTGAGATGTCAGCTCCTTTCATTCAGTCAGTAGCTTCAAACATTTCTGGTATATGAATAACATGATGTTTTTCAATGGCAAAAATCAATGAATATTGTAAATGCACAAACAGTAATTTCTCCGCATTGCAAGGTGCAATTCTGAAATTTTTTGCTTTTTCCTGCTCCTCTTAGCATGATAAAGAAGATTCAAAGAGAGTGAGATGCCAGCTCCTTTCATTCAGTCAGTAGCTTCAATCATTTCTGGATGTTTTTCAATGGCAAAAATCAATGAATATTGTAAATGCACAAACAGTAATTTCTCCGCATTGCAAGGTGCAATTCTGAAATTTTTTGCTTTTTCCTGCTCCTCTTAGCATGATAAAGAAGATTCAAAGAGAGTGAGATGCCAGCTCCTTTCGTTCAGTCAGTAGCTTCAATCATTTCTGGACGTTTTTCAATGGCAAAAATCATTGAATATTATAAATGCACAAACAGTAATTTCTCCGCATTGCAAGGTGCAATTCTGAAATTTTTTACTTTTTCCTGCTCCTCTTAGCATGATAAAGAAGATTCAAAGAGAGTGAGATGCCAGCTCCTTTCATTCAGTCAGTAGCTTCAATCATTTCTGGTATATGAATAACATGATGTTTTTCAATGGCAAAAATCAATGAATATTGTAAATGCACAAACAGTAATTTCTCCGCATTGCAAGGTGCAATTCTGAAATTTTTTGCTTTTTCCTGCTCCTCTTAGCATGATAAAGAAGATTCAAAGAGAGTGAGATGCCAGCTCCTTTCATTCAGTCAGTAGCTTCAAACATTTCTGGTATATGAATAACATGATGTTTTTCAATGGCAAAAATCAATGAATATTGTAAATGCACAAACAGTAATTTCTCCGCATTGCAAGGTGCAAGTCTGAAATTTTTTGCTTTTTCCTGCTCCTCTTAGCATGATAAAGAAGATTCAAAGAGAGTGAGATGCCAGCTACTTTCATTCAGTCAGTAGCTTCAATCATTTCTGGACGTTTTTCAATGGTAAAAATCAATGAATATTGTAAATGCACAAACAGTAATTTCTCCACATTGCAAGGTGCAATTCTGAAATTTTTTGCTTTTTCCTGCTCCTCTTAGCATGATAAAGAAGATTCAAAGAGAGTGAGATGCCAGCTCCTTTCATTCAGTCAGTAGCTTCAAACATTTCTGGTATATGAATAACATGATGTTTTTCAATGGCAAAAATCAATGAATATTGTAAATGCACAAACAGTAATTTCTCCGCATTGCAAGGTGCAATTCTGAAATTTTTTGCTTTTTCCTGCTCCTCTTAGCATGATAAAGAAGATTCAAAGAGAGTGAGATGCCAGCTCCTTTCATTCAGTCAGTAGCTTCAAACATTTCTGGTATATGAATAACATGATGTTTTTCAATGGCAAAAATCAATGAATATTGTAAATGCACAAACAGTAATTTCTCCGCATTGCAAGGTGCAAGTCTGAAATTTTTTGCTTTTTCCTGCTCCTCTTAGCATGATAAAGAAGATTCAAAGAGAGTGAGATGCCAGCTACTTTCATTCAGTCAGTAGCTTCAATCATTTCTGGACGTTTTTCAATGGTAAAAATCAATGAATATTGTAAATGCACAAACAGTAATTTCTCCACATTGCAAGGTGCAATTCTGAAATTTTTTGCTTTTTCCTGCTCCTCTTAGCATGATAAAGAAGATTCAAAGAGAGTGAGATGCCAGCTCCTTTCATTCAGTCAGTAGCTTCAATCATTTCTGGATGTTTTTCAATGGCAAAAATCAATGAATATTGTAAATGCACAAACTGTAATTTCTCCGCATTGCAAGGTGCAATTCTGAAATTTTTTGCTTTTTCCTGCTCCTCTTAGCATGATAAAGAAGATTCAAAGAGAGTGAGATGCCAGCTCCTTTCATTCAGTCAGTAGCTTCAAACATTTCTGGACGTTTTTCAATGGCAAAAACCAATGAATATTGTAAATGCACAAAACAGTAATTTCTCCGCATTGCAAGGTGCAATTCTGAAATTTTTTGCTTTTTCCTGCTCCTCTTAGCATGATAAAGAAGATTCAAAGAGAGTGAGATGCCAGCTCCTTTCATTCAGTCAGTAGCTTCAATCATTTCTGGATGTTTTTCAATGGCAAAAATCAATGAATATTGTAAATGCACAAACAGTAATTTCTCCGCATTGCAAGGTGCAATTCTGAAATTTTTTGCTTTTTCCTGCTCCTCTTAGCATGATAAACAAGATTCAAAGAGAGTGTGATGTCAGCTCCTTTCATTCAGTCAGTAGCTTCAAACATTTCTGGTATATGAATAACATGATGTTTTTCAATGGCAAAAATCAATGAATATTGTAAATGCACAAACAGTAATTTCTCCGCATTGCAAGGTGCAATTCTGAAATTTTTTGCTTTTTCCTGCTCCTCTTAGCATGATAAAGAAGATTCAAAGAGAGTGAGATGCCAGCTCCTTTCATTCAGTCAGTAGCTTCAATCATTTCTGGATGTTTTTCAATGGCAAAAATCAATGAATATTGTAAATGCACAAACAGTAATTTCTCCGCATTGCAAGGTGCAATTCTGAAATTTTTTGCTTTTTCCTGCTCCTCTTAGCATGATAAACAAGATTCAAAGAGAGTGTGATGTCAGCTCCTTTCATTCAGTCAGTAGCTTCAAACATTTCTGGTATATGAATAACATGATGTTTTTCAATGGCAAAAATCAATGAATATTGTAAATGCACAAACAGTAATTTCTCCGCATTGCAAGGTGCAATTCTGAAATTTTTTGCTTTTTCCTGCTCCTCTTAGCATGATAAAGAAGATTCAAAGAGAGTGAGATGCCAGCTCCTTTCATTCAGTCAGTAGCTTCAATCATTTCTGGATGTTTTTCAATGGCAAAAATCAATGAATATTGTAAATGCACAAACTGTAATTTCTCCGCATTGCAAGGTGCAATTCTGAAATTTTTTGCTTTTTCCTGCTCCTCTTAGCATGATAAAGAAGATTCAAAGAGAGTGAGATGCCAGCTCCTTTCATTCAGTCAGTAGCTTCAATCATTTCTGGACGTTTTTCAATGGCAAAAACCAATGAATATTGTAAATGCACAAACAGTAATTTCTCCGCATTGCAAGGTGCAATTCTGAAATTTTTTGCTTTTTCCTGCTCCTCTTAGCATGATAAAGAAGATTCAAAGAGAGTGAGATGCCAGCTCCTTTCATTCAGTCAGTACCTTCAATCATTTTTGGACGTTTTTCAATGGCAAAAATCAATGAATATTGTAAATGCACAAACAGTAATTTCTCCGCATAGCAAGGTGCAATTCTGAAATTTTTTGCTTTTTCCCGCTCCTCTTAGCATGATAAAGAAGATTTAAAGAGAGTGAGGTGCCAGCTCCTTTCATTCAGTCAGTAGCTTCAAACATTTCTGGTATATGAATAACATGTTTTTCAATGGCAAAAATCAATGAATATTGTAAATGCACAAACAGTAATTTCTCCGCATTGCAAGGTGCAATTCTGAAATTTTTTGCTTTTTCCTGCTCCTCTTAGCATGATAAAGAAGATTCAAAGAGAGTGAGATGCCAGCTCCTTTCATTCAGTCAGTAGCTTCAATCATTTCTGGACGTTTTTCAATGGCAAAAATCAATGAATATTGTAAATGCACAAACAGTAATTTCTCCGCATTGCAAGGTGCAATTCTGAAATTTTTTGCTTTTTCCTGCTCCTCTTAGCATGATAAAGAAGATTCAAAGAGAGTGAGATGTCAGCTCCTTTCATTCAGTCAGTAGCTTCAAACATTTCTGGTACATGAATAACATGATGTTTTTCAATGGCAAAAATCAATGAATATTGTAAATGCACAAACAGTAATTTCTCCGCATTGCAAGGTGCAATTCTGAAATTTTTTGCTTTTTCCTGCTCCTCTTAGCATGATAAAGAAGATTCAAAGAGAGTGAGATGTCAGCTCCTTTCATTCAGTCAGTAGCTTCAAACATTTCTGGTATATGAATAACATGATGTTTTTCAATGGCAAAAATCAATGAATATTGTAAATGCACAAACAGTAATTTCTCCGCATTGCAAGGTGCAATTCTGAAATTTTTTGCTTTTTCCTGCTCCTCTTAGCATGATAAAGAAGATTCAAAGAGAGTGAGATGTCAGCTCCTTTCATTCAGTCAGTAGCTTCAAACATTTCTGGTATATGAATAACATGATGTTTTTCAATGGCAAAAATCAATGAATATTGTAAATGCACAAACAGTAATTTCTCCGCATTGCAAGGTGCAATTCTGAAATTTTTTGCTTTTTCCTGCTCCTCTTAGCATGATAAAGAAGATTCAAAGAGAGTGAGATGCCAGCTCCTTTCATTCAGTCAGTAGCTTCAATCATTTCTGGATGTTTTTCAATGGCAAAAATCAATGAATATTGTAAATGCACAAACAGTAATTTCTCCGCATTGCAAGGTGCAATTCTGAAATTTTTTGCTTTTTCCTGCTCCTCTTAGCATGATAAAGAAGATTCAAAGAGAGTGAGATGCCAGCTCCTTTCGTTCAGTCAGTAGCTTCAATCATTTCTGGACGTTTTTCAATGGCAAAAATCATTGAATATTATAAATGCACAAACAGTAATTTCTCCGCATTGCAAGGTGCAATTCTGAAATTTTTTACTTTTTCCTGCTCCTCTTAGCATGATAAAGAAGATTCAAAGAGAGTGAGATGCCAGCTCCTTTCATTCAGTCAGTAGCTTCAATCATTTCTGGTATATGAATAACATGATGTTTTTCAATGGCAAAAATCAATGAATATTGTAAATGCACAAACAGTAATTTCTCCGCATTGCAAGGTGCAATTCTGAAATTTTTTGCTTTTTCCTGCTCCTCTTAGCATGATAAAGAAGATTCAAAGAGAGTGAGATGCCAGCTCCTTTCATTCAGTCAGTAGCTTCAAACATTTCTGGTATATGAATAACATGATGTTTTTCAATGGCAAAAATCAATGAATATTGTAAATGCACAAACAGTAATTTCTCCGCATTGCAAGGTGCAAGTCTGAAATTTTTTGCTTTTTCCTGCTCCTCTTAGCATGATAAAGAAGATTCAAAGAGAGTGAGATGCCAGCTACTTTCATTCAGTCAGTAGCTTCAATCATTTCTGGACGTTTTTCAATGGTAAAAATCAATGAATATTGTAAATGCACAAACAGTAATTTCTCCACATTGCAAGGTGCAATTCTGAAATTTTTTGCTTTTTCCTGCTCCTCTTAGCATGATAAAGAAGATTCAAAGAGAGTGAGATGCCAGCTCCTTTCATTCAGTCAGTAGCTTCAAACATTTCTGGTATATGAATAACATGATGTTTTTCAATGGCAAAAATCAATGAATATTGTAAATGCACAAACAGTAATTTCTCCGCATTGCAAGGTGCAATTCTGAAATTTTTTGCTTTTTCCTGCTCCTCTTAGCATGATAAAGAAGATTCAAAGAGAGTGAGATGCCAGCTCCTTTCATTCAGTCAGTAGCTTCAAACATTTCTGGTATATGAATAACATGATGTTTTTCAATGGCAAAAATCAATGAATATTGTAAATGCACAAACAGTAATTTCTCCGCATTGCAAGGTGCAAGTCTGAAATTTTTTGCTTTTTCCTGCTCCTCTTAGCATGATAAAGAAGATTCAAAGAGAGTGAGATGCCAGCTACTTTCATTCAGTCA
This sequence comes from Phyllobates terribilis, assembly GCF_046119375.1. Classification (NCBI taxonomy): domain Eukaryota; kingdom Metazoa; phylum Chordata; class Amphibia; order Anura; family Dendrobatidae; genus Phyllobates; species Phyllobates terribilis. Next base: position 223,175 of record NW_027364245.1, read on the forward strand.
GTAGCTTCAATCATTTCTGGACGTTTTTCAATGGTAAAAATCAATGAATATTGTAAATGCACAAACAGTAATTTCTCCACATTGCAAGGTGCAATTCTGAAATTTTTTGCTTTTTCCTGCTCCTCTTAGCATGATAAAGAAGATTCAAAGAGAGTGAGATGCCAGCTCCTTTCATTCAGTCAGTAGCTTCAATCATTTCTGGATGTTTTTCAATGGCAAAAATCAATGAATATTGTAAATGCACAAACTGTAATTTCTCCGCATTGCAAGGTGCAATTCTGAAATTTTTTGCTTTTTCCTGCTCCTCTTAGCATGATAAAGAAGATTCAAAGAGAGTGAGATGCCAGCTCCTTTCATTCAGTCAGTAGCTTCAATCATTTCTGGACGTTTTTCAATGGCAAAAACCAATGAATATTGTAAATGCACAAAACAGTAATTTCTCCGCATTGCAAGGTGCAATTCTGAAATTTTTTGCTTTTTCCTGCTCCTCTTAGCATGATAAAGAAGATTCAAAGAGAGTGAGATGCCAGCTCCTTTCATTCAGTCAGTAGCTTCAATCATTTCTGGATGTTTTTCAATGGCAAAAATCAATGAATATTGTAAATGCACAAACAGTAATTTCTCCGCATTGCAAGGTGCAATTCTGAAATTTTTTGCTTTTTCCTGCTCCTCTTAGCATGATAAACAAGATTCAAAGAGAGTGTGATGTCAGCTCCTTTCATTCAGTCAGTAGCTTCAAACATTTCTGGTATATGAATAACATGATGTTTTTCAATGGCAAAAATCAATGAATATTGTAAATGCACAAACAGTAATTTCTCCGCATTGCAAGGTGCAATTCTGAAATTTTTTGCTTTTTCCTGCTCCTCTTAGCATGATAAAGAAGATTCAAAGAGAGTGAGATGCCAGCTCCTTTCATTCAGTCAGTAGCTTCAAACATTTCTGGTATATGAATAACATGATGTTTTTCAATGGCAAAAATCAATGAATATTGTAAATGCACAAACAGTAATTTCTCCGCATTGCAAGGTGCAATTCTGAAATTTTTTGCTTTTTCCTGCTCCTCTTAGCATGATAAAGAAGATTCAAAGAGAGTGAGATGCCAGCTCCTTTCATTCAGTCAGTAGCTTCAAACATTTCTGGTATATGAATAACATGATGTTTTTCAATGGCAAAAATCAATGAATATTGTAAATGCACAAACAGTAATTTCTCCGCATTGCAAGGTGCAATTCTGAAATTTTTTGCTTTTTCCTGCTCCTCTTAGCATGATAAAGAAGATTCAAAGAGAGTGAGATGCCAGCTCCTTTCATTCAGTCAGTAGCTTCAATCATTTCTGGATGTTTTTCAATGGCAAAAATCAATGAATATTGTAAATGCACAAACAGTAATTTCTCCGCATTGCAAGGTGCAATTCTGAAATTTTTTGCTTTTTCCTGCTCCTCTTAGCATGATAAAGAAGATTCAAAGAGAGTGAGATGCCAGCTCCTTTCGTTCAGTCAGTAGCTTCAATCATTTCTGGACGTTTTTCAATGGCAAAAATCATTGAATATTATAAATGCACAAACAGTAATTTCTCCGCATTGCAAGGTGCAATTCTGAAATTTTTTACTTTTTCCTGCTCCTCTTAGCATGATAAAGAAGATTCAAAGAGAGTGAGATGCCAGCTCCTTTCATTCAGTCAGTAGCTTCAATCATTTCTGGTATATGAATAACATGATGTTTTTCAATGGCAAAAATCAATGAATATTGTAAATGCACAAACAGTAATTTCTCCGCATTGCAAGGTGCAATTCTGAAATTTTTTGCTTTTTCCTGCTCCTCTTAGCATGATAAAGAAGATTCAAAGAGAGTGAGATGCCAGCTCCTTTCATTCAGTCAGTAGCTTCAAACATTTCTGGTATATGAATAACATGATGTTTTTCAATGGCAAAAATCAATGAATATTGTAAATGCACAAACAGTAATTTCTCCGCATTGCAAGGTGCAAGTCTGAAATTTTTTGCTTTTTCCTGCTCCTCTTAGCATGATAAAGAAGATTCAAAGAGAGTGAGATGCCAGCTACTTTCATTCAGTCAGTAGCTTCAATCATTTCTGGACGTTTTTCAATGGTAAAAATCAATGAATATTGTAAATGCACAAACAGTAATTTCTCCACATTGCAAGGTGCAATTCTGAAATTTTTTGCTTTTTCCTGCTCCTCTTAGCATGATAAAGAAGATTCAAAGAGAGTGAGATGCCAGCTCCTTTCATTCAGTCAGTAGCTTCAATCATTTCTGGACGTTTTTCAATGGCAAAAATCATTGAATATTATAAATGCACAAACAGTAATTTCTCCGCATTGCAAGGTGCAATTCTGAAATTTTTTACTTTTTCCTGCTCCTCTTAGCATGATAAAGAAGATTCAAAGAGAGTGAGATGCCAGCTCCTTTCATTCAGTCAGTAGCTTCAATCATTTCTGGATGTTTTTCAATGGCAAAAATCAATGAATATTGTAAATGCACAAACAGTAATTTCTCCGCATTGCAAGGTGCAATTCTGAAATTTTTTGCTTTTTCCTGCTCCTCTTAGCATGATAAACAAGATTCAAAGAGAGTGTGATGTCAGCTCCTTTCATTCAGTCAGTAGCTTCAAACATTTCTGGTATATGAATAACATGATGTTTTTCAATGGCAAAAATCAATGAATATTGTAAATGCACAAACAGTAATTTCTCCGCATTGCAAGGTGCAATTCTGAAATTTTTTGCTTTTTCCTGCTCCTCTTAGCATGATAAAGAAGATTCAAAGAGAGTGAGATGCCAGCTCCTTTCATTCAGTCAGTAGCTTCAATCATTTCTGGATGTTTTTCAATGGCAAAAATCAATGAATATTGTAAATGCACAAACTGTAATTTCTCCGCATTGCAAGGTGCAATTCTGAAATTTTTTGCTTTTTCCTGCTCCTCTTAGCATGATAAAGAAGATTCAAAGAGAGTGAGATGCCAGCTCCTTTCATTCAGTCAGTAGCTTCAATCATTTCTGGACGTTTTTCAATGGCAAAAACCAATGAATATTGTAAATGCACAAACAGTAATTTCTCCGCATTGCAAGGTGCAATTCTGAAATTTTTTGCTTTTTCCTGCTCCTCTTAGCATGATAAAGAAGATTCAAAGAGAGTGAGATGCCAGCTCCTTTCATTCAGTCAGTACCTTCAATCATTTTTGGACGTTTTTCAATGGCAAAAATCAATGAATATTGTAAATGCACAAACAGTAATTTCTCCGCATTGCAAGGTGCAATTCTGAAATTTTTTGCTTTTTCCCGCTCCTCTTAGCATGATAAAGAAGATTTAAAGAGAGTGAGGTGCCAGCTCCTTTCATTCAGTCAGTAGCTTCAAACATTTCTGGTATATGAATAACATGTTTTTCAATGGCAAAAATCAATGAATATTGTAAATGCACAAACAGTAATTTCTCCGCATTGCAAGGTGCAATTCTGAAATTTTTTGCTTTTTCCTGCTCCTCTTAGCATGATAAAGAAGATTCAAAGAGAGTGAGATGCCAGCTCCTTTCATTCAGTCAGTAGCTTCAATCATTTCTGGACGTTTTTCAATGGCAAAAATCAATGAATATTGTAAATGCACAAACAGTAATTTCTCCGCATTGCAAGGTGCAATTCTGAAATTTTTTGCTTTTTCCTGCTCCTCTTAGCATGATAAAGAAGATTCAAAGAGAGTGAGATGTCAGCTCCTTTCATTCAGTCAGTAGCTTCAAACATTTCTGGTACATGAATAACATGATGTTTTTCAATGGCAAAAATCAATGAATATTGTAAATGCACAAACAGTAATTTCTCCGCATTGCAAGGTGCAATTCTGAAATTTTTTGCTTTTTCCTGCTCCTCTTAGCATGATAAAGAAGATTCAAAGAGAGTGAGATGTCAGCTCCTTTCATTCAGTCAGTAGCTTCAAACATTTCTGGTATATGAATAACATGATGTTTTTCAATGGCAAAAATCAATGAATATTGTAAATGCACAAACAGTAATTTCTCCGCATTGCAAGGTGCAATTCTGAAATTTTTTGCTTTTTCCTGCTCCTCTTAGCATGATAAAGAAGATTCAAAGAGAGTGAGATGTCAGCTCCTTTCATTCAGTCAGTAGCTTCAAACATTTCTGGTATATGAATAACATGATGTTTTTCAATGGCAAAAATCAATGAATATTGTAAATGCACAAACAGTAATTTCTCCGCATTGCAAGGTGCAATTCTGAAATTTTTTGCTTTTTCCTGCTCCTCTTAGCATGATAAAGAAGATTCAAAGAGAGTGAGATGCCAGCTCCTTTCATTCAGTCAGTAGCTTCAATCATTTCTGGATGTTTTTCAATGGCAAAAATCAATGAATATTGTAAATGCACAAACAGTAATTTCTCCGCATTGCAAGGTGCAATTCTGAAATTTTTTGCTTTTTCCTGCTCCTCTTAGCAGGATAAAGAAGATTCAAAGAGAGTGAGATGCCAGCTCCTTTCGTTCAGTCAGTAGCTTCAATCATTTCTGGACGTTTTTCAATGGCAAAAATCATTGAATATTATAAATGCACAAACAGTAATTTCTCCGCATTGCAAGGTGCAATTCTGAAATTTTTTACTTTTTCCTGCTCCTCTTAGCATGATAAAGAAGATTCAAAGAGAGTGAGATGCCAGCTCCTTTCATTCAGTCAGTAGCTTCAATCATTTCTGGTATATGAATAACATGATGTTTTTCAATGGCAAAAATCAATGAATATTGTAAATGCACAAACAGTAATTTCTCCGCATTGCAAGGTGCAATTCTGAAATTTTTTGCTTTTTCCTGCTCCTCTTAGCATGATAAAGAAGATTCAAAGAGAGTGAGATGCCAGCTCCTTTCATTCAGTCAGTAGCTTCAAACATTTCTGGTATATGAATAACATGATGTTTTTCAATGGCAAAAATCAATGAATATTGTAAATGCACAAACAGTAATTTCTCCGCATTGCAAGGTGCAAGTCTGAAATTTTTTGCTTTTTCCTGCTCCTCTTAGCATGATAAAGAAGATTCAAAGAGAGTGAGATGCCAGCTACTTTCATTCAGTCAGTAGCTTCAATCATTTCTGGACGTTTTTCAATGGTAAAAATCAATGAATATTGTAAATGCACAAACAGTAATTTCTCCACATTGCAAGGTGCAATTCTGAAATTTTTTGCTTTTTCCTGCTCCTCTTAGCATGATAAAGAAGATTCAAAGAGAGTGAGATGCCAGCTCCTTTCATTCAGTCAGTAGCTTCAAACATTTCTGGTATATGAATAACATGATGTTTTTCAATGGCAAAAATCAATGAATATTGTAAATGCACAAACAGTAATTTCTCCGCATTGCAAGGTGCAATTCTGAAATTTTTTGCTTTTTCCTGCTCCTCTTAGCATGATAAAGAAGATTCAAAGAGAGTGAGATGCCAGCTCCTTTCATTCAGTCAGTAGCTTCAAACATTTCTGGTATATGAATAACATGATGTTTTTCAATGGCAAAAATCAATGAATATTGTAAATGCACAAACAGTAATTTCTCCGCATTGCAAGGTGCAAGTCTGAAATTTTTTGCTTTTTCCTGCTCCTCTTAGCATGATAAAGAAGATTCAAAGAGAGTGAGATGCCAGCTACTTTCATTCAGTCAGTAGCTTCAATCATTTCTGGACGTTTTTCAATGGTAAAAATCAATGAATATTGTAAATGCACAAACAGTAATTTCTCCACATTGCAAGGTGCAATTCTGAAATTTTTTGCTTTTTCCTGCTCCTCTTAGCATGATAAAGAAGATTCAAAGAGAGTGAGATGCCAGCTCCTTTCATTCAGTCAGTAGCTTCAATCATTTCTGGATGTTTTTCAATGGCAAAAATCAATGAATATTGTAAATGCACAAACTGTAATTTCTCCGCATTGCAAGGTGCAATTCTGAAATTTTTTGCTTTTTCCTGCTCCTCTTAGCATGATAAAGAAGATTCAAAGAGAGTGAGATGCCAGCTCCTTTCATTCAGTCAGTAGCTTCAATCATTTCTGGACGTTTTTCAATGGCAAAAACCAATGAATATTGTAAATGCACAAAACAGTAATTTCTCCGCATTGCAAGGTGCAATTCTGAAATTTTTTGCTTTTTCCTGCTCCTCTTAGCATGATAAAGAAGATTCAAAGAGAGTGAGATGCCAGCTCCTTTCATTCAGTCAGTAGCTTCAATCATTTCTGGATGTTTTTCAATGGCAAAAATCAATGAATATTGTAAATGCACAAACAGTAATTTCTCCGCATTGCAAGGTGCAATTCTGAAATTTTTTGCTTTTTCCTGCTCCTCTTAGCATGATAAACAAGATTCAAAGAGAGTGTGATGTCAGCTCCTTTCATTCAGTCAGTAGCTTCAAACATTTCTGGTATATGAATAACATGATGTTTTTCAATGGCAAAAATCAATGAATATTGTAAATGCACAAACAGTAATTTCTCCGCATTGCAAGGTGCAATTCTGAAATTTTTTGCTTTTTCCTGCTCCTCTTAGCATGATAAAGAAGATTCAAAGAGAGTGAGATGCCAGCTCCTTTCATTCAGTCAGTAGCTTCAAACATTTCTGGTATATGAATAACATGATGTTTTTCAATGGCAAAAATCAATGAATATTGTAAATGCACAAACAGTAATTTCTCCGCATTGCAAGGTGCAATTCTGAAATTTTTTGCTTTTTCCTGCTCCTCTTAGCATGATAAAGAAGATTCAAAGAGAGTGAGATGCCAGCTCCTTTCATTCAGTCAGTAGCTTCAAACATTTCTGGTATATGAATAACATGATGTTTTTCAATGGCAAAAATCAATGAATATTGTAAATGCACAAACAGTAATTTCTCCGCATTGCAAGGTGCAATTCTGAAATTTTTTGCTTTTTCCTGCTCCTCTTAGCATGATAAAGAAGATTCAAAGAGAGTGAGATGCCAGCTCCTTTCATTCAGTCAGTAGCTTCAATCATTTCTGGATGTTTTTCAATGGCAAAAATCAATGAATATTGTAAATGCACAAACAGTAATTTCTCCGCATTGCAAGGTGCAATTCTGAAATTTTTTGCTTTTTCCTGCTCCTCTTAGCATGATAAAGAAGATTCAAAGAGAGTGAGATGCCAGCTCCTTTCGTTCAGTCAGTAGCTTCAATCATTTCTGGACGTTTTTCAATGGCAAAAATCATTGAATATTATAAATGCACAAACAGTAATTTCTCCGCATTGCAAGGTGCAATTCTGAAATTTTTTACTTTTTCCTGCTCCTCTTAGCATGATAAAGAAGATTCAAAGAGAGTGAGATGCCAGCTCCTTTCATTCAGTCAGTAGCTTCAATCATTTCTGGTATATGAATAACATGATGTTTTTCAATGGCAAAAATCAATGAATATTGTAAATGCACAAACAGTAATTTCTCCGCATTGCAAGGTGCAATTCTGAAATTTTTTGCTTTTTCCTGCTCCTCTTAGCATGATAAAGAAGATTCAAAGAGAGTGAGATGCCAGCTCCTTTCATTCAGTCAGTAGCTTCAAACATTTCTGGTATATGAATAACATGATGTTTTTCAATGGCAAAAATCAATGAATATTGTAAATGCACAAACAGTAATTTCTCCGCATTGCAAGGTGCAAGTCTGAAATTTTTTGCTTTTTCCTGCTCCTCTTAGCATGATAAAGAAGATTCAAAGAGAGTGAGATGCCAGCTACTTTCATTCAGTCAGTAGCTTCAATCATTTCTGGACGTTTTTCAATGGTAAAAATCAATGAATATTGTAAATGCACAAACAGTAATTTCTCCACATTGCAAGGTGCAATTCTGAAATTTTTTGCTTTTTCCTGCTCCTCTTAGCATGATAAAGAAGATTCAAAGAGAGTGAGATGCCAGCTCCTTTCATTCAGTCAGTAGCTTCAAACATTTCTGGTATATGAATAACATGATGTTTTTCAATGGCAAAAATCAATGAATATTGTAAATGCACAAACAGTAATTTCTCCGCATTGCAAGGTGCAATTCTGAAATTTTTTGCTTTTTCCTGCTCCTCTTAGCATGATAAAGAAGATTCAAAGAGAGTGAGATGCCAGCTCCTTTCATTCAGTCAGTAGCTTCAAACATTTCTGGTATATGAATAACATGATGTTTTTCAATGGCAAAAATCAATGAATATTGTAAATGCACAAACAGTAATTTCTCCGCATTGCAAGGTGCAAGTCTGAAATTTTTTGCTTTTTCCTGCTCCTCTTAGCATGATAAAGAAGATTCAAAGAGAGTGAGATGCCAGCTACTTTCATTCAGTCAGTAGCTTCAATCATTTCTGGACGTTTTTCAATGGTAAAAATCAATGAATATTGTAAATGCACAAACAGTAATTTCTCCACATTGCAAGGTGCAATTCTGAAATTTTTTGCTTTTTCCTGCTCCTCTTAGCATGATAAAGAAGATTCAAAGAGAGTGAGATGCCAGCTCCTTTCATTCAGTCAGTAGCTTCAATCATTTCTGGATGTTTTTCAATGGCAAAAATCAATGAATATTGTAAATGCACAAACTGTAATTTCTCCGCATTGCAAGGTGCAATTCTGAAATTTTTTGCTTTTTCCTGCTCCTCTTAGCATGATAAAGAAGATTCAAAGAGAGTGAGATGCCAGCTCCTTTCATTCAGTCAGTAGCTTCAATCATTTCTGGACGTTTTTCAATGGCAAAAACCAATGAATATTGTAAATGCACAAAACAGTAATTTCTCCGCATTGCAAGGTGCAATTCTGAAATTTTTTGCTTTTTCCTGCTCCTCTTAGCATGATAAAGAAGATTCAAAGAGAGTGAGATGCCAGCTCCTTTCATTCAGTCAGTAGCTTCAATCATTTCTGGATGTTTTTCAATGGCAAAAATCAATGAATATTGTAAATGCACAAACAGTAATTTCTCCGCATTGCAAGGTGCAATTCTGAAATTTTTTGCTTTTTCCTGCTCCTCTTAGCATGATAAACAAGATTCAAAGAGAGTGTGATGTCAGCTCCTTTCATTCAGTCAGTAGCTTCAAACATTTCTGGTATATGAATAACATGATGTTTTTCAATGGCAAAAATCAATGAATATTGTAAATGCACAAACAGTAATTTCTCCGCATTGCAAGGTGCAATTCTGAAATTTTTTGCTTTTTCCTGCTCCTCTTAGCATGATAAAGAAGATTCAAAGAGAGTGAGATGCCAGCTCCTTTCATTCAGTCAGTAGCTTCAAACATTTCTGGTATATGAATAACATGATGTTTTTCAATGGCAAAAATCAATGAATATTGTAAATGCACAAACAGTAATTTCTCCGCATTGCAAGGTGCAATTCTGAAATTTTTTGCTTTTTCCTGCTCCTCTTAGCATGATAAAGAAGATTCAAAGAGAGTGAGATGCCAGCTCCTTTCATTCAGTCAGTAGCTTCAAACATTTCTGGTATATGAATAACATGATGTTTTTCAATGGCAAAAATCAATGAATATTGTAAATGCACAAACAGTAATTTCTCCGCATTGCAAGGTGCAAGTCTGAAATTTTTTGCTTTTTCCTGCTCCTCTTAGCATGATAAAGAAGATTCAAAGAGAGTGAGATGCCAGCTACTTTCATTCAGTCAGTAGCTTCAATCATTTCTGGATGTTTTTCAATGGTAAAAATCAATGAATATTGTAAATGCACAAACAGTAATTTCTCCACATTGCAAGGTGCAATTCTAAAATTTTTTGCTTTTTCCTGCTCCTCTTAGCATGATAAAGAAGATTCAAAGAGAGTGAGATGCCAGCTCCTTTCATTCAGTCAGTAGCTTCAATCATTTCTGGATGTTTTTCAATGGCAAAAATCAATGAATATTGTAAATGCACAAACTGTAATTTCTCCGCATTGCAAGGTGCAATTCTGAAATTTTTTGCTTTTTCCTGCTCCTCTTAGCATGATAAAGAAGATTCAAAGAGAGTGAGATGCCAGCTCCTTTCATTCAGTCAGTAGCTTCAATCATTTCTGGACGTTTTTCAATGGCAAAAACCAATGAATATTGTAAATGCACAAAACAGTAATTTCTCCGCATTGCAAGGTGCAATTCTGAAATTTTTTGCTTTTTCCTGCTCCTCTTAGCATGATAAAGAAGATTCAAAGAGAGTGAGATGCCAGCTCCTTTCATTCAGTCAGTACCTTCAATCATTTCTGGACGTTTTTCAATGGCAAAAATCAATGAATATTGTAAATGCACAAACAGTAATTTCTCCGCATTGCAAGGTGCAATTCTGAAATTTTTTGCTTTTTCCTGCTCCTCTTAGCATGATAAAGAAGATTCAAAGAGAGTGAGATGCCAGCTCCTTTCATTCAGTCAGTAGCTTCAATCATTTCTGGATGTTTTTCAATGGCAAAAATCAATGAATATTGTAAATGCACAAACAGTAATTTCTCCGCATTGCAAGGTGCAATTCTGAAATTTTTTGCTTTTTCCTGCTCCTCTTAGCATGATAAACAAGATTCAAAGAGAGTGTGATGTCAGCTCCTTTCATTCAGTCAGTAGCTTCAAACATTTCTGGTATATGAATAACATGATGTTTTTCAATGGCAAAAATCAATGAATATTGTAAATGCACAAACAGTAATTTCTCCGCATTGCAAGGTGCAATTCTGAAATTTTTTGCTTTTTCCTGCTCCTCTTAGCATGATAAAGAAGATTCAAAGAGAGTGAGATGCCAGCTCCTTTCATTCAGTCAGTAGCTTCAATCATTTCTGGATGTTTTTCAATGGCAAAAATCAATGAATATTGTAAATGCACAAACAGTAATTTCTCCGCATTGCAAGGTGCAATTCTGAAATTTTTTGCTTTTTCCTGCTCCTCTTAGCATGATAAAGAAGATTCAAAGAGAGTGAGATGCCAGCTCCTTTCATTCAGTCAGTAGCTTCAAACATTTCTGGTATATGAATAACATGATGTTTTTCAATGGCAAAAATCAATGAATATTGTAAATGCACAAACAGTAATTTCTCCGCATTGCAAGGTGCAAGTCTGAAATTTTTTGCTTTTTCCTGCTCCTCTTAGCATGATAAAGAAGATTCAAAGAGAGTGAGATGCCAGCTACTTTCATTCAGTCAGTAGCTTCAATCATTTCTGGACGTTTTTCAATGGTAAAAATCAATGAATATTGTAAATGCACAAACAGTAATTTCTCCGCATTGCAAGGTGCAATTCTGAAATTTTTTGCTTTTTCCTGCTCCTCTTAGCATGATAAAGAAGATTCAAAGAGAGTGAGATGTCAGCTCCTTTCATTCAGTCAGCTTCAAACATTTCTGGTATATGAATAACATGATGTTTTTCAATGGCAAAAATCAATGAATATTGTAAATGCACAAACAGTAATTTCTCCGCATTGCAAGGTGCAATTCTGAAATTTTTTGCTTTTTCCTGCTCCTCTTAGCATGATAAAGAAGATTCAAAGAGAGTGAGATGCCAGCTCCTTTCGTTCAGTCAGTAGCTTCAATCATTTCTGGACGTTTTTCAATGGCAAAAATCATTGAATATTGTAAATGCACAAACAGTAATTTCTCCGCATTGCAAGGTGCAATTCTGAAATTTTTTGCTTTTTCCTGCTCCTCTTAGCATGATAAAGAAGATTCAAAGAGAGTGAGATGCCAGCTCCTTTCATTCAGTCAGTAGCTTCAAACATTTCTGGTATATGAATAACATGATGTTTTTCAATGGCAAAAATCAATGAATATTGTAAATGCACAAACAGTAATTTCTCCGCATTTCAAGGTGCAAGTCTGAAATTTTTTGCTTTTTCCTGCTCCTCTTAGCATGATAAAGAAGATTCAAAGAGAGTGAGATGCCAGCTACTTTCATTCAGTCAGTAGCTTCAATCATTTCTGGACGTTTTTCAATGGTAAAAATCAATGAATATTGTAAATGCACAAACAGTAATTTCTCCACATTGCAAGGTGCAATTCTGAAATTTTTTGCTTTTTCCTGCTCCTCTTAGCATGATAAAGAAGATTCAAAGAGAGTGAGATGCCAGCTCCTTTCATTCAGTCAGTAGCTTCAAACATTTCTGGTATATGAATAACATGATGTTTTTCAATGGCAAAAATCAATGAATATTGTAAATGCACAAACAGTAATTTCTCCGCATTGCAAGGTGCAATTCTGAAATTTTTTGCTTTTTCCTGCTCCTCTTAGCATGATAAAGAAGATTCAAAGAGAGTGAGATGCCAGCTCCTTTCATTCAGTCAGTAGCTTCAATCATTTCTGGATGTTTTTCAATGGCAAAAATCAATGAATATTGTAAATGCACAAACTGTAATTTCTCCGCATTGCAAGGTGCAATTCTGAAATTTTTTGCTTTTTCCTGCTCCTCTTAGCATGATAAAGAAGATTCAAAGAGAGTGAGATGCCAGCTCCTTTCATTCAGTCAGTAGCTTCAATCATTTCTGGACGTTTTTCAATGGCAAAAACCAATGAATATTGTAAATGCACAAACAGTAATTTCTCCGCATTGCAAGGTGCAATTCTGAAATTTTTTGCTTTTTCCTGCTCCTCTTAGCATGATAAAGAAGATTCAAAGAGAGTGAGATGCCAGCTCCTTTCATTCAGTCAGTACCTTCAATCATTTTTGGACGTTTTTCAATGGCAAAAATCAATGAATATTGTAAATGCACAAACAGTAATTTCTCCGCATTGCAAGGTGCAATTCTGAAATTTTTTGCTTTTTCCCGCTCCTCTTAGCATGATAAAGAAGATTCAAAGAGAGTGAGGTGCCAGCTCCTTTCATTCAGTCAGTAGCTTCAAACATTTCTGGTATATGAATAACATGTTTTTCAATGGCAAAAATCAATGAATATTGTAAATGCACAAACAGTAATTTCTCCGCATTGCAAGGTGCAATTCTGAAATTTTTTGCTTTTTCCTGCTCCTCTTAGCATGATAAAGAAGATTCAAAGAGAGTGAGATGCCAGCTCCTTTCATTCAGTCAGTAGCTTCAATCATTTCTGGACGTTTTTCAATGGCAAAAATCAATGAATATTGTAAATGCACAAACAGTAATTTCTCCGCATTGCAAGGTGCAATTCTGAAATTTTTTGCTTTTTCCTGCTCCTCTTAGCATGATAAAGAAGATTCAAAGAGAGTGAGATGTCAGCTCCTTTCATTCAGTCAGTAGCTTCAAACATTTCTGGTACATGAATAACATGATGTTTTTCAATGGCAAAAATCAATGAATATTGTAAATGCACAAACAGTAATTTCTCCGCATTGCAAGGTGCAATTCTGAAATTTTTTGCTTTTTCCTGCTCCTCTTAGCATGATAAAGAAGATTCAAAGAGAGTGAGATGTCAGCTCCTTTCATTCAGTCAGTAGCTTCAAACATTTCTGGTATATGAATAACATGATGTTTTTCAATGGCAAAAATCAATGAATATTGTAAATGCACAAACAGTAATTTCTCCGCATTGCAAGGTGCAATTCTGAAATTTTTTGCTTTTTCCTGCTCCTCTTAGCATGATAAAGAAGATTCAAAGAGAGTGAGATGTCAGCTCCTTTCATTCAGTCAGTAGCTTCAAACATTTCTGGTATATGAATAACATGATGTTTTTCAATGGCAAAAATCAATGAATATTGTAAATGCACAAACAGTAATTTCTCCGCATTGCAAGGTGCAATTCTGAAATTTTTTGCTTTTTCCTGCTCCTCTTAGCATGATAAAGAAGATTCAAAGAGAGTGAGATGCCAGCTCCTTTCATTCAGTCAGTAGCTTCAATCATTTCTGGATGTTTTTCAATGGCAAAAATCAATGAATATTGTAAATGCACAAACAGTAATTTCTCCGCATTGCAAGGTGCAATTCTGAAATTTTTTGCTTTTTCCTGCTCCTCTTAGCATGATAAAGAAGATTCAAAGAGAGTGAGATGCCAGCTCCTTTCGTTCAGTCAGTAGCTTCAATCATTTCTGGACGTTTTTCAATGGCAAAAATCATTGAATATTATAAATGCACAAACAGTAATTTCTCCGCATTGCAAGGTGCAATTCTGAAATTTTTTACTTTTTCCTGCTCCTCTTAGCATGATAAAGAAGATTCAAAGAGAGTGAGATGCCAGCTCCTTTCATTCAGTCAGTAGCTTCAATCATTTCTGGTATATGAATAACATGATGTTTTTCAATGGCAAAAATCAATGAATATTGTAAATGCACAAACAGTAATTTCTCCGCATTGCAAGGTGCAATTCTGAAATTTTTTGCTTTTTCCTGCTCCTCTTAGCATGATAAAGAAGATTCAAATAGAGTGAGATGCCAGCTCCTTTCATTCAGTCAGTAGCTTCAAACATTTCTGGTATATGAATAACATGATGTTTTTCAATGGCAAAAATCAATGAATATTGTAAATGCACAAACAGTAATTTCTCCGCATTGCAAGGTGCAAGTCTGAAATTTTTTGCTTTTTCCTGCTCCTCTTAGCATGATAAAGAAGATTCAAAGAGAGTGAGATGCCAGCTACTTTCATTCAGTCAGTAGCTTCAATCATTTCTGGACGTTTTTCAATGGTAAAAATCAATGAATATTGTAAATGCACAAACAGTAATTTCTCCACATTGCAAGGTGCAATTCTGAAATTTTTTGCTTTTTCCTGCTCCTCTTAGCATGATAAAGAAGATTCAAAGAGAGTGAGATGCCAGCTCCTTTCATTCAGTCAGTAGCTTCAAACATTTCTGGTATATGAATAACATGATGTTTTTCAATGGCAAAAATCAATGAATATTGTAAATGCACAAACAGTAATTTCTCCGCATTGCAAGGTGCAATTCTGAAATTTTTTGCTTTTTCCTGCTCCTCTTAGCATGATAAAGAAGATTCAAAGAGAGTGAGATGCCAGCTCCTTTCATTCAGTCAGTAGCTTCAAACATTTCTGGTATATGAATAACATGATGTTTTTCAATGGCAAAAATCAATGAATATTGTAAATGCACAAACAGTAATTTCTCCGCATTGCAAGGTGCAAGTCTGAAATTTTTTGCTTTTTCCTGCTCCTCTTAGCATGATAAAGAAGATTCAAAGAGAGTGAGATGCCAGCTACTTTCATTCAGTCAGTAGCTTCAATCATTTCTGGACGTTTTTCAATGGTAAAAATCAATGAATATTGTAAATGCACAAACAGTAATTTCTCCACATTGCAAGGTGCAATTCTGAAATTTTTTGCTTTTTCCTGCTCCTCTTAGCATGATAAAGAAGATTCAAAGAGAGTGAGATGCCAGCTCCTTTCATTCAGTCAGTAGCTTCAATCATTTCTGGATGTTTTTCAATGGCAAAAATCAATGAATATTGTAAATGCACAAACTGTAATTTCTCCGCATTGCAAGGTGCAATTCTGAAATTTTTTGCTTTTTCCTGCTCCTCTTAGCATGATAAAGAAGATTCAAAGAGAGTGAGATGCCAGCTCCTTTCATTCAGTCAGTAGCTGCAATCATTTCTGGACGTTTTTCAATGGCAAAAACCAATGAATATTGTAAATGCACAAAACAGTAATTTCTCCGCATTGCAAGGTGCAATTCTGAAATTTTTTGCTTTTTCCTGCTCCTCTTAGCATGATAAAGAAGATTCAAAGAGAGTGAGATGCCAGCTCCTTTCATTCAGTCAGTAGCTTCAATCATTTCTGGATGTTTTTCAATGGCAAAAATCAATGAATATTGTAAATGCACAAACAGTAATTTCTCCGCATTGCAAGGTGCAATTCTGAAATTTTTTGCTTTTTCCTGCTCCTCTTAGCATGATAAACAAGATTCAAAGAGAGTGTGATGTCAGCTCCTTTCATTCAGTCAGTAGCTTCAAACATTTCTGGTATATGAATAACATGATGTTTTTCAATGGCAAAAATCAATGAATATTGTAAATGCACAAACAGTAATTTCTCCGCATTGCAAGGTGCAATTCTGAAATTTTTTGCTTTTTCCTGCTCCTCTTAGCATGATAAAGAAGATTCAAAGAGAGTGAGATGCCAGCTCCTTTCATTCAGTCAGTAGCTTCAATCATTTCTGGATGTTTTTCAATGGCAAAAATCAATGAATATTGTAAATGCACAAACAGTAATTTCTCCGCATTGCAAGGTGCAATTCTGAAATTTTTTGCTTTTTCCTGCTCCTCTTAGCATGATAAAGAAGATTCAAAGAGAGTGAGATGCCAGCTCCTTTCATTCAGTCAGTAGCTTCAAACATTTCTGGTATATGAATAACATGATGTTTTTCAATGGCAAAAATCAATGAATATTGTAAATGCACAAACAGTAATTTCTCCGCATTGCAAGGTGCAAGTCTGAAATTTTTTGCTTTTTCCTGCTCCTCTTAGCATGATAAAGAAGATTCAAAGAGAGTGAGATGCCAGCTACTTTCATTCAGTCAGTAGCTTCAATCATTTCTGGACGTTTTTCAATGGTAAAAATCAATGAATATTGTAAATGCACAAACAGTAATTTCTCCGCATTGCAAGGTGCAATTCTGAAATTTTTTGCTTTTTCCTGCTCCTCTTAGCATGATAAAGAAGATTCAAAGAGAGTGAGATGTCAGCTCCTTTCATTCAGTCAGTAGCTTCAAACATTTCTGGTATATGAATAACATGATGTTTTTCAATGGCAAAAATCAATGAATATTGTAAATGCACAAACAGTAATTTCTCCGCATTGCAAGGTGCAATTCTGAAATTTTTTGCTTTTTCCTGCTCCTCTTAGCATGATAAAGAAGATTCAAAGAGAGTGAGATGCCAGCTCCTTTCGTTCAGTCAGTAGCTTCAATCATTTCTGGACGTTTTTCAATGGCAAAAATCATTGAATATTATAAATGCACAAACAGTAATTTCTCCACATTGCAAGGTGCAATTCTGAAATTTTTTGCTTTTTCCCGCTCCTCTTAGCATGATAAAGAAGATTCAAAGAGAGTGAGGTGCCAGCTCCTTTCATTCAGTCAGTAGCTTCAAACATTTCTGGTATATGAATAACATGTTTTTCAATGGCAAAAATCAATGAATATTGTAAATGCACAAACAGTAATTTCTCCGCATTGCAAGGTGCAATTCTGAAATTTTTTGCTTTTTCCTGCTCCTCTTAGCATGATAAAGAAGATTCAAAGAGAGTGAGATGCCAGCTCCTTTCATTCAGTCAGTAGCTTCAATCATTTCTGAACGTTTTTCAATGGCAAAAATCAATGAATATTGTAAATGCACAAACAGTAATTTCTCCGCATTGCAAGGTGCAATTCTGAAATTTTTTGCTTTTTCCTGCTCCTCTTAGCATGATAAAGAAGATTCAAAGAGAGTGAGATGTCAGCTCCTTTCATTCAGTCAGTAGCTTCAAACATTTCTGGTATATGAATAACATGATGTTTTTCAATGGCAAAAATCAATGAATATTGTAAATGCACAAACAGTAATTTCTCCGCATTGCAAGGTGCAATTCTGAAATTTTTTGCTTTTTCCTGCTCCTCTTAGCATGATAAAGAAGATTCAAAGAGAGTGAGATGCCAGCTCCTTTCATTCAGTCAGTAGCTTCAATCATTTCTGGATGTTTTTCAATGGCAAAAATCAATGAATATTGTAAATGCACAAACAGTAATTTCTCCGCATTGCAAGGTGCAATTCTGAAATTTTTTGCTTTTTCCTGCTCCTCTTAGCATGATAAAGAAGATTCAAAGAGAGTGAGATGCCAGCTCCTTTCGTTCAGTCAGTAGCTTCAATCATTTCTGGACGTTTTTCAATGGCAAAAATCATTGAATATTATAAATGCACAAACAGTAATTTCTCCGCATTGCAAGGTGCAATTCTGAAATTTTTTACTTTTTCCTGCTCCTCTTAGCATGATAAAGAAGATTCAAAGAGAGTGAGATGCCAGCTCCTTTCATTCAGTCAGTAGCTTCAAACATTTCTGGTATATGAATAACATGATGTTTTTCAATGGCAAAAATCAATGAATATTGTAAATGCACAAACAGTAATTTCTCCGCATTGCAAGGTGCAAGTCTGAAATTTTTTGCTTTTTCCTGCTCCTCTTAGCATGATAAAGAAGATTCAAAGAGAGTGAGATGCCAGCTACTTTCATTCAGTCAGTAGCTTCAATCATTTCTGGACGTTTTTCAATGGTAAAAATCAATGAATATTGTAAATGCACAAACAGTAATTTCTCCACATTGCAAGGTGCAATTCTGAAATTGTTTGCTTTTTCCTGCTCCTCTTAGCATGATAAAGAAGATTCAAAGAGAGTGAGATGCCAGCTCCTTTCATTCAGTCAGTAGCTTCAAACATTTCTGGTATATGAATAACATGATGTTTTTCAATGGCAAAAATCAATGAATATTGTAAATGCACAAACAGTAATTTCTCCGCATTGCAAGGTGCAATTCTGAAATTTTTTGCTTTTTCCTGCTCCTCTTAGCATGATAAAGAAGATTCAAAGAGAGTGAGATGCCAGCTCCTTTCATTCAGTCAGTAGCTTCAATCATTTCTGGATGTTTTTCAATGGCAAAAATCAATGAATATTGTAAATGCACAAACTGTAATTTCTCCGCATTGCAAGGTGAAATTCTGAAATTTTTTGCTTTTTCCTGCTCCTCTTAGCATGATAAAGAAGATTCAAAGAGAGTGAGATGCCAGCTCCTTTCATTCAGTCAGTAGCTTCAATCATTTCTGGACGTTTTTCAATGGCAAAAACCAATGAATATTGTAAATGCACAAACAGTAATTTCTCCGCATTGCAAGGTGCAATTCTGAAATTTTTTGCTTTTTCCTGCTCCTCTTAGCATGATAAAGAAGATTCAAAGAGAGTGAGATGCCAGCTCCTTTCATTCAGTCAGTACCTTCAATCATTTCTGGACGTTTTTCAATGGCAAAAATCAATGAATATTGTAAATGCACAAACAGTAATTTCTCCGCATTGCAAGGTGCAATTCTGAAATTTTTTGCTTTTTCCTGCTCCTCTTAGCATGATAAAGAAGATTCAAAGAGAGTGAGATGCCAGCTCCTTTCATTCAGTCAGTAGCTTCAAACATTTCTGGTATATGAATAACATGATGTTTTTCAATGGCAAAAATCAATGAATATTGTAAATGCACAAACAGTAATTTCTCCGCATTGCAAGGTGCAATTCTGAAATTTTTTGCTTTTTCCTGCTCCTCTTAGCATGATAAAGAAGATTCAAAGAGAGTGAGATGCCAGCTCTTTTCATTCAGTCAGTAGCTTCAATCATTTCTGGATGTTTTTCAATGGCAAAAATCAATGAATATTGTAAATGCACAAACAGTAATTTCTCCGCATTGCAAGGTGCAATTCTGAAATTTTTTGCTTTTTCCTGCTCCTCTTGGCATGATAAAGAAGATTCAAAGAGAGTGTGATGTCAGCTCCTTTCATTCAGTCAGTAGCTTCAAACATTTCTGGTATATGAATAACATGATGTTTTTCAATGGCAAAAATCAATGAATATTGTAAATGCACAAACAGTAATTTCTCCGCATTGCAAGGTGCAATTCTGAAATTTTTTGCTTTTTCCTGCTCCTCTTAGCATGATAAAGAAGATTCAAAGAGAGTGAGATGCCAGCTCCTTTCATTCAGTCAGTAGCTTCAATCATTTCTGGATGTTTTTCAATGGCAAAATCAATGAATATTGTAAATGTACAAACAGTAATTTCTCCGCATTGCAAGGTGCAATTCTGAAATTTTTTGCTTTTTCCTGCTCCTCTTAGCATGATAAAGAAGATTCAAAGAGAGTGAGATGCCAGCTCCTTTCATTCAGTCAGTAGCTTCAAACATTTCTGGTATATGAATAACATGATGTTTTTCAATGGCAAAAATCAATGAATATTGTAAATGCACAAACAGTAATTTCTCCGCATTGCAAGGTGCAA
The DNA here is from genome assembly GCF_046119375.1 of Phyllobates terribilis. Lineage (NCBI taxonomy): Eukaryota > Metazoa > Chordata > Amphibia > Anura > Dendrobatidae > Phyllobates > Phyllobates terribilis. The sequence goes on from NW_027364245.1 coordinate 243,076, forward strand.
GTCTGAAATTTTTTGCTTTTTCCTGCTCCTCTTAGCATGATAAAGAAGATTCAAAGAGAGTGAGATGCCAGCTACTTTCATTCAGTCAGTAGCTTCAATCATTTCTGGATGTTTTTCAATGGCAAAAATCAATGAATATTGTAAATGCACAAACAGTAATTTCTCCGCATTGCAAGGTGCAATTCTGAAATTTTTTGCTTTTTCCTGCTCCTCTTAGCATGATAAAGAAGATTCAAAGAGAGTGAGATGCCAGCTCCTTTCGTTCAGTCAGTAGCTTCAATCATTTCTGGACGTTTTTCAATGGCAAAAATCATTGAATATTATAAATGCACAAACAGTAATTTCTCCGCATTGCAAGGTGCAATTCTGAAATTTTTTACTTTTTCCTGCTCCTCTTAGCATGATAAAGAAGATTCAAAGAGAGTGAGATGCCAGCTCCTTTCATTCAGTCAGTAGCTTCAAACATTTCTGGTATATGAATAACATGATGTTTTTCAATGGCAAAAATCAATGAATATTGTAAATGCACAAACAGTAATTTCTCCGCATTGCAAGGTGCAAGTCTGAAATTTTTTGCTTTTTCCTGCTCCTCTTAGCATGATAAAGAAGATTCAAAGAGAGTGAGATGCCAGCTACTTTCATTCAGTCAGTAGCTTCAATCATTTCTGGACGTTTTTCAATGGTAAAAATCAATGAATATTGTAAATGCACAAACAGTAATTTCTCCACATTGCAAGGTGCAATTCTGAAATTGTTTGCTTTTTCCTGCTCCTCTTAGCATGATAAAGAAGATTCAAAGAGAGTGAGATGCCAGCTCCTTTCATTCAGTCAGTAGCTTCAAACATTTCTGGTATATGAATAACATGTTTTTCAATGGCAAAAATCAATGAATATTGTAAATGCACAAACAGTAATTTCTCCGCATTGCAAGGTGCAATTCTGAAATTTTTTGCTTTTTCCTGCTCCTCTTAGCATGATAAAGAAGATTCAAAGAGAGTGAGATGCCAGCTCCTTTCATTCAGTCAGTAGCTTCAATCATTTCTGGACGTTTTTCAATGGCAAAAATCAATGAATATTGTAAATGCACAAACAGTAATTTCTCCGCATTGCAAGGTGCAATTCTGAAATTTTTTGCTTTTTCCTGCTCCTCTTAGCATGATAAAGAAGATTCAAAGAGAGTGAGATGTCAGCTCCTTTCATTCAGTCAGTAGCTTCAAACATTTCTGGTATATGAATAACATGATGTTTTTCAATGGCAAAAATCAATGAATATTGTAAATGCACAAACAGTAATTTCTCCGCATTGCAAGGTGCAATTCTGAAATTTTTTGCTTTTTCCTGCTCCTCTTAGCATGATAAAGAAGATTCAAAGAGAGTGAGATGCCAGCTCCTTTCATTCAGTCAGTAGCTTCAATCATTTCTGGATGTTTTTCAATGGCAAAAATCAATGAATATTGTAAATGCACAAACAGTAATTTCTCCGCATTGCAAGGTGCAATTCTGAAATTTTTTGCTTTTTCCTGCTCCTCTTAGCATGATAAAGAAGATTCAAAGAGAGTGAGATGCCAGCTCCTTTCGTTCAGTCAGTAGCTTCAATCATTTCTGGACGTTTTTCAATGGCAAAAATCATTGAATATTATAAATGCACAAACAGTAATTTCTCCGCATTGCAAGGTGCAATTCTGAAATTTTTTACTTTTTCCTGCTCCTCTTAGCATGATAAAGAAGATTCAAAGAGAGTGAGATGCCAGCTCCTTTCATTCAGTCAGTAGCTTCAAACATTTCTGGTATATGAATAACATGATGTTTTTCAATGGCAAAAATCAATGAATATTGTAAATGCACAAACAGTAATTTCTCCGCATTGCAAGGTGCAAGTCTGAAATTTTTTGCTTTTTCCTGCTCCTCTTAGCATGATAAAGAAGATTCAAAGAGAGTGAGATGCCAGCTACTTTCATTCAGTCAGTAGCTTCAATCATTTCTGGACGTTTTTCAATGGTAAAAATCAATGAATATTGTAAATGCACAAACAGTAATTTCTCCACATTGCAAGGTGCAATTCTGAAATTGTTTGCTTTTTCCTGCTCCTCTTAGCATGATAAAGAAGATTCAAAGAGAGTGAGATGCCAGCTCCTTTCATTCAGTCAGTAGCTTCAAACATTTCTGGTATATGAATAACATGATGTTTTTCAATGGCAAAAATCAATGAATATTGTAAATGCACAAACAGTAATTTCTCCGCATTGCAAGGTGCAATTCTGAAATTTTTTGCTTTTTCCTGCTCCTCTTAGCATGATAAAGAAGATTCAAAGAGAGTGAGATGCCAGCTCCTTTCATTCAGTCAGTAGCTTCAATCATTTCTGGATGTTTTTCAATGGCAAAAATCAATGAATATTGTAAATGCACAAACTGTAATTTCTCCGCATTGCAAGGTGCAATTCTGAAATTTTTTGCTTTTTCCTGCTCCTCTTAGCATGATAAAGAAGATTCAAAGAGAGTGAGATGCCAGCTCCTTTCATTCAGTCAGTAGCTTCAATCATTTCAGGACGTTTTTCAATGGCAAAAACCAATGAATATTGTAAATGCACAAACAGTAATTTCTCCGCATTGCAAGGTGCAATTCTGAAATTTTTTGCTTTTTCCTGCTCCTCTTAGCATGATAAAGAAGATTCAAAGAGAGTGAGATGCCAGCTCCTTTCATTCAGTCAGTACCTTCAATCATTTCTGGACGTTTTTCAATGGCAAAAATCAATGAATATTGTAAATGCACAAACAGTAATTTCTCCGCATTGCAAGGTGCAATTCTGAAATTTTTTGCTTTTTCCTGCTCCTCTTAGCATGATAAAGAAGATTCAAAGAGAGTGAGATGCCAGCTCCTTTCATTCAGTCAGTAGCTTCAAACATTTCTGGTATATGAATAACATGATGTTTTTCAATGGCAAAAATCAATGAATATTGTAAATGCACAAACAATAATTTCTCCGCATTGCAAGGTGCAATTCTGAAATTTTTTGCTTTTTCCTGCTCCTCTTAGCATGATAAAGAAGATTCAAAGAGAGTGAGATGCCAGCTCTTTTCATTCAGTCAGTAGCTTCAATCATTTCTGGATGTTTTTCAATGGCAAAAATCAATGAATATTGTAAATGCACAAACAGTAATTTCTCCGCATTGCAAGGTGCAATTCTGAAATTTTTTGCTTTTTCCTGCTCCTCTTAGCATGATAAAGAAGATTCAAAGAGAGTGTGATGTCAGCTCCTTTCATTCAGTCAGTAGCTTCAAACATTTCTGGTATATGAATAACATGATGTTTTTCAATGGCAAAAATCAATGAATATTGTAAATGCACAAACAGTAATTTCTCCGCATTGCAAGGTGCAATTCTGAAATTTTTTGCTTTTTCCTGCTCCTCTTAGCATGATAAAGAAGATTCAAAGAGAGTGAGATGCCAGCTCCTTTCATTCAGTCAGTAGCTTCAATCATTTCTGGATGTTTTTCAATGGCAAAATCAATGAATATTGTAAATGTACAAACAGTAATTTCTCCGCATTGCAAGGTGCAATTCTGAAATTTTTTGCTTTTTCCTGCTCCTCTTAGCATGATAAAGAAGATTCAAAGAGAGTGAGATGCCAGCTCCTTTCATTCAGTCAGTAGCTTCAAACATTTCTGGTATATGAATAACATGATGTTTTTCAATGGCAAAAATCAATGAATATTGTAAATGCACAAACAGTAATTTCTCCGCATTGCAAGGTGCAAGTCTGAAATTTTTTGCTTTTTCCTGCTCCTCTTAGCATGATAAAGAAGATTCAAAGAGAGTGAGATGCCAGCTACTTTCATTCAGTCAGTAGCTTCAATCATTTCTGGATGTTTTTCAATGGCAAAAATCAATGAATATTGTAAATGCACAAACAGTAATTTCTCCGCATTGCAAGGTGCAATTCTGAAATTTTTTGCTTTTTCCTGCTCCTCTTAGCATGATAAAGAAGATTCAAAGAGAGTGAGATGCCAGCTCCTTTCGTTCAGTCAGTAGCTTCAATCATTTCTGGACGTTTTTCAATGGCAAAAATCATTGAATATTATAAATGCACAAACAGTAATTTCTCCGCATTGCAAGGTGCAATTCTGAAATTTTTTACTTTTTCCTGCTCCTCTTAGCATGATAAAGAAGATTCAAAGAGAGTGAGATGCCAGCTCCTTTCATTCAGTCAGTAGCTTCAAACATTTCTGGTATATGAATAACATGATGTTTTTCAATGGCAAAAATCAATGAATATTGTAAATGCACAAACAGTAATTTCTCCGCATTGCAAGGTGCAAGTCTGAAATTTTTTGCTTTTTCCTGCTCCTCTTAGCATGATAAAGAAGATTCAAAGAGAGTGAGATGCCAGCTACTTTCATTCAGTCAGTAGCTTCAATCATTTCTGGACGTTTTTCAATGGTAAAAATCAATGAATATTGTAAATGCACAAACAGTAATTTCTCCACATTGCAAGGTGCAATTCTGAAATTGTTTGCTTTTCCTGCTCCTCTTAGCATGATAAAGAAGATTCAAAGAGAGTGAGATGCCAGCTCCTTTCATTCAGTCAGTAGCTTCAAACATTTCTGGTATATGAATAACATGATGTTTTTCAATGGCGAAAATCAATGAATATTGTAAATGCACAAACAGTAATTTCTCCGCATTGCAAGGTGCAATTCTGAAATTTTTTGCTTTTTCCTGCTCCTCTTAGCATGATAAAGAAGATTCAAAGAGAGTGAGATGCCAGCTCCTTTCATTCAGTCAGTAGCTTCAATCATTTCTGGATGTTTTTCAATGGCAAAAATCAATGAATATTGTAAATGCACAAACTGTAATTTCTCCGCATTGCAAGGTGCAATTCTGAAATTTTTTGCTTTTTCCTGCTCCTCTTAGCATGATAAAGAAGATTCAAAGAGAGTGAGATGCCAGCTCCTTTCATTCAGTCAGTAGCTTCAATCATTTCTGGACGTTTTTCAATGGAAAAAACCAATGAATATTGTAAATGCACAAACAGTAATTTCTCCGCATTGCAAGGTGCAATTCTGAAATTTTTTGCTTTTTCCTGCTCCTCTTAGCATGATAAAGAAGATTCAAAGAGAGTGAGATGCCAGCTCCTTTCATTCAGTCAGTACCTTCAATCATTTCTGGACGTTTTTCAATGGCAAAAATCAATGAATATTGTAAATGCACAAACAGTAATTTCTCCGCATTGCAAGGTGCAATTCTGAAATTTTTTGCTTTTTCCTGCTCCTCTTAGCATGATAAAGAAGATTCAAAGAGAGTGAGATGCCAGCTCCTTTCATTCAGTCAGTAGCTTCAAACATTTCTGGTATATGAATAACATGATGTTTTTCAATGGCAAAAATCAATGAATATTGTAAATGCACAAACAGTAATTTCTCCGCATTGCAAGGTGCAATTCTGAAATTTTTTGCTTTTTCCTGCTCCTCTTAGCATGATAAAGAAGATTCAAAGAGAGTGAGATGCCAGCTCTTTTCATTCAGTCAGTAGCTTCAATCATTTCTGGATGTTTTTCAATGGCAAAAATCAATGAATATTGTAAATGCACAAACAGTAATTTCTCCGCATTGCAAGGTGCAATTCTGAAATTTTTTGCTTTTTCCTGCTCCTCTTAGCATGATAAAGAAGATTCAAAGAGAGTGTGATGTCAGCTCCTTTCATTCAGTCAGTAGCTTCAAACATTTCTGGTATATGAATAACATGATGTTTTTCAATGGCAAAAATCAATGAATATTGTAAATGCACAAACAGTAATTTCTCCGCATTGCAAGGTGCAATTCTGAAATTTTTTGCTTTTTCCTGCTCCTCTTAGCATGATAAAGAAGATTCAAAGAGAGTGAGATGCCAGCTCCTTTCATTCAGTCAGTAGCTTCAATCATTTCTGGATGTTTTTCAATGGCAAAAATCAATGAATATTGTAAATGTACAAACAGTAATTTCTCCGCATTGCAAGGTGCAATTCTGAAATTTTTTGCTTTTTCCTGCTCCTCTTAGCATGATAAAGAAGATTCAAAGAGAGTGAGATGCCAGCTCCTTTCATTCAGTCAGTAGCTTCAAACATTTCTGGTATATGAATAACATGATGTTTTTCAATGGCAAAAATCAATGAATATTGTAAATGCACAAACAGTAATTTCTCCGCATTGCAAGGTGCAAGTCTGAAATTTTTTGCTTTTTCCTGCTCCTCTTAGCATGATAAAGAAGATTCAAAGAGAGTGAGATGCCAGCTACTTTCATTCAGTCAGTAGCTTCAATCATTTCTGGACGTTTTTCAATGGTAAAAATCAATGAATATTGTAAATGCACAAACAGTAATTTCTCCACATTGCAAGGTGCAATTCTGAAATTTTTTGCTTTTTCCTGCTCCTCTTAGCATGATAAAGAAGATTCAAAGAGAGTGAGATGCCAGCTCCTTTCATTCAGTCAGTAGCTTCAAACATTTCTGGTATATGAATAACATGATGTTTTTCAATGGCAAAAATCAATGAATATTGTAAATGTACAAACAGTAATTTCTCCGCATTGCAAGGTGCAATTCTGAAATTTTTTGCTTTTTCCTGCTCCTCTTAGCATGATAAAGAAGATTCAAAGAGAGTGAGATGCCAGCTCCTTTCATTCAGTCAGTAGCTTCAAACATTTCTGGTATATGAATAACATGATGTTTTTCAATGGCAAAAATCAATGAATATTGTAAATGCACAAACAGTAATTTCTCCGCATTGCAAGGTGCAAGTCTGAAATTTTTTGCTTTTTCCTGCTCCTCTTAGCATGATAAAGAAGATTCAAAGAGAGTGAGATGCCAGCTACTTTCATTCAGTCAGTAGCTTCAATCATTTCTGGACGTTTTTCAATGGTAAAAATCAATGAATATTGTAAATGCACAAACAGTAATTTCTCCACATTGCAAGGTGCAATTCTGAAATTTTTTGCTTTTTCCTGCTCCTCTTAGCATGATAAAGAAGATTCAAAGAGAGTGAGATGCCAGCTCCTTTCATTCAGTCAGTAGCTTCAATCATTTCTGGATGTTTTTCAATGGCAAAAATCAATGAATATTGTAAATGCACAAACAGTAATTTCTCCGCATTGCAAGGTGCAATTCTGAAATTTTTTGCTTTTTCCTGCTCCTCTTAGCATGATAAACAAGATTCAAAGAGAGTGTGATGTCAGCTCCTTTCATTCAGTCAGTAGCTTCAAACATTTCTGGTATATGAATAACATGATGTTTTTCAATGGCAAAAATCAATGAATATTGTAAATGCACAAACAGTAATTTCTCCGCATTGCAAGGTGCAATTCTGAAATTTTTTGCTTTTTCCTGCTCCTCTTAGCATGATAAAGAAGATTCAAAGAGAGTGAGATGCCAGCTCCTTTCATTCAGTCAGTAGCTTCAATCATTTCTGGATGTTTTTCAATGGCAAAAATCAATGAATATTGTAAATGCACAAACAGTAATTTCTCCGCATTGCAAGGTGCAATTCTGAAATTTTTTGCTTTTTCCTGCTCCTCTTAGCATGATAAAGAAGATTCAAAGAGAGTGAGATGCCAGCTCCTTTCATTCAGTCAGTAGCTTCAAACATTTCTGGTATATGAATAACATGATGTTTTTCAATGGCAAAAATCAATGAATATTGTAAATGCACAAACAGTAATTTCTCCGCATTGCAAGGTGCAAGTCTGAAATTTTTTGCTTTTTCCTGCTCCTCTTAGCATGATAAAGAAGATTCAAAGAGAGTGAGATGCCAGCTACTTTCATTCAGTCAGTAGCTTCAATCATTTCTGGACGTTTTTCAATGGTAAAAATCAATGAATATTGTAAATGCACAAACAGTAATTTCTCCGCATTGCAAGGTGCAATTCTGAAATTTTTTGCTTTTTCCTGCTCCTCTTAGCATGATAAAGAAGATTCAAAGAGAGTGAGATGCCAGCTACTTTCATTCAGTCAGTAGCTTCAATCATTTCTGGACGTTTTTCAATGGTAAAAATCAATGAATATTGTAAATGCACAAACAGTAATTTCTCCGCATTGCAAGGTGCAATTCTGAAATTTTTTGCTTTTTCCTGCTCCTCTTAGCATGATAAAGAAGATTCAAAGAGAGTGAGATGCCAGCTACATTCATTCAGTCAGTAGCTTCAATCATTTCTGGACGTTTTTCAATGGTAAAAATCAATGAATATTGTAAATGCACAAACAGTAATTTCTCCACATTGCAAGGTGCAATTCTGAAATTTTTTGCTTTTTCCTGCTCCTCTTAGCATGATAAAGAAGATTCAAAGAGAGTGAGATGCCAGCTCCTTTCATTCAGTCAGTAGCTTCAAACATTTCTGGTATATGAATAACATGATATTTTTCAATGGCAAAAATCAATGAATATTGTAAATGCACAAACAGTAATTTCTCCGCATTGCAAGGTGCAATTCTGAAATTTTTTGCTTTTTCCTGCTCCTCTTAGCATGATAAAGAAGATTCAAAGAGAGTGAGATGCCAGCTCCTTTCGTTCAGTCAGTAGCTTCAATCATTTCTGGACGTTTTTCAATGGCAAAAATCATTGAATATTGTAAATGCACAAACAGTAATTTCTCCGCATTGCAAGGTGCAATTCTGAAATTTTTTGCTTTTTCCTGCTCCTCTTAGCATGATAAAGAAGATTCAAAGAGAGTGAGATGCCAGCTCCTTTCATTCAGTCAGTAGCTTCAAACATTTCTGGTATATGAATAACATGATGTTTTTCAATGGCAAAAATCAATGAATATTGTAAATGCACAAACAGTAATTTCTCCGCATTGCAAGGTGCAAGTCTGAAATTTTTTGCTTTTTCCTGCTCCTCTTAGCATGATAAAGAAGATTCAAAGAGAGTGAGATGCCAGCTACATTCATTCAGTCAGTAGCTTCAATCATTTCTGGACGTTTTTCAATGGTAAAAATCAATGAATATTGTAAATGCACAAACAGTAATTTCTCCACATTGCAAGGTGCAATTCTGAAATTTTTTGCTTTTTCCTGCTCCTCTTAGCATGATAAAGAAGATTCAAAGAGAGTGAGATGCCAGCTCCTTTCATTCAGTCAGTAGCTTCAAACATTTCTGGTATATGAATAACATGATGTTTTTCAATGGCAAAAATCAATGAATATTGTAAATGCACAAACAGTAATTTCTCCGCATTGCAAGGTGCAATTCTGAAATTTTTTGCTTTTTCCTGCTCCTCTTAGCATGATAAAGAAGATTCAAAGAGAGTGAGATGCCAGCTCCTTTCATTCAGTCAGTAGCTTCAATCATTTCTGGATGTTTTTCAATGGCAAAAATCAATGAATATTGTAAATGCACAAACAGTAATTTCTCCGCATTGCAAGGTGCAATTCTGAAATTTTTTGCTTTTTCCTGCTCCTCTTAGCATGATAAAGAAGATTCAAAGAGAGTGAGATGCCAGCTCCTTTCATTCAGTCAGTAGCTTCAAACATTTCTGGTATATGAATAACATGATGTTTTTCAATGGCAAAAATCAATGAATATTGTAAATGCACAAACAGTAATTTCTCCGCATTGCAAGGTGCAAGTCTGAAATTTTTTGCTTTTTCCTGCTCCTCTTAGCATGATAAAGAAGATTCAAAGAGAGTGAGATGCCAGCTACTTTCATTCAGTCAGTAGCTTCAATCATTTCTGGACGTTTTTCAATGGTAAAAATCAATGAATATTGTAAATGCACAAACAGTAATTTCTCCGCATTGCAAGGTGCAATTCTGAAATTTTTTGCTTTTTCCTGCTCCTCTTAGCATGATAAAGAAGATTCAAAGAGAGTGAGATGCCAGCTCCTTTCATTCAGTCAGTAGCTTCAATCATTTCTGGACGTTTTTCAATGGAAAAAACCAATGAATATTGTAAATGCACAAACAGTAATTTCTCCGCATTGCAAGGTGCAATTCTGAAATTTTTTGCTTTTTCCTGCTCCTCTTAGCATGATAAAGAAGATTCAAAGAGAGTGAGATGCCAGCTCCTTTCATTCAGTCAGTACCTTCAATCATTTCTGGACGTTTTTCAATGGCAAAAATCAATGAATATTGTAAATGCACAAACAGTAATTTCTCCGCATTGCAAGGTGCAATTCTGAAATTTTTTGCTTTTTCCTGCTCCTCTTAGCATGATAAAGAAGATTCAAAGAGAGTGAGATGCCAGCTCCTTTCATTCAGTCAGTAGCTTCAAACATTTCTGGTATATGAATAACATGATGTTTTTCAATGGCAAAAATCAATGAATATTGTAAATGCACAAACAGTAATTTCTCCGCATTGCAAGGTGCAATTCTGAAATTTTTTGCTTTTTCCTGCTCCTCTTAGCATGATAAAGAAGATTCAAAGAGAGTGAGATGCCAGCTCTTTTCATTCAGTCAGTAGCTTCAATCATTTCTGGATGTTTTTCAATGGCAAAAATCAATGAATATTGTAAATGCACAAACAGTAATTTCTCCGCATTGCAAGGTGCAATTCTGAAATTTTTTGCTTTTTCCTGCTCCTCTTAGCATGATAAAGAAGATTCAAAGAGAGTGTGATGTCAGCTCCTTTCATTCAGTCAGTAGCTTCAAACATTTCTGGTATATGAATAACATGATGTTTTTCAATGGCAAAAATCAATGAATATTGTAAATGCACAAACAGTAATTTCTCCGCATTGCAAGGTGCAATTCTGAAATTTTTTGCTTTTTCCTGCTCCTCTTAGCATGATAAAGAAGATTCAAAGAGAGTGAGATGCCAGCTCCTTTCATTCAGTCAGTAGCTTCAATCATTTCTGGATGTTTTTCAATGGCAAAAATCAATGAATATTGTAAATGTACAAACAGTAATTTCTCCGCATTGCAAGGTGCAATTCTGAAATTTTTTGCTTTTTCCTGCTCCTCTTAGCATGATAAAGAAGATTCAAAGAGAGTGAGATGCCAGCTCCTTTCATTCAGTCAGTAGCTTCAAACATTTCTGGTATATGAATAACATGATGTTTTTCAATGGCAAAAATCAATGAATATTGTAAATGCACAAACAGTAATTTCTCCGCATTGCAAGGTGCAAGTCTGAAATTTTTTGCTTTTTCCTGCTCCTCTTAGCATGATAAAGAAGATTCAAAGAGAGTGAGATGCCAGCTACTTTCATTCAGTCAGTAGCTTCAATCATTTCTGGACGTTTTTCAATGGTAAAAATCAATGAATATTGTAAATGCACAAACAGTAATTTCTCCACATTGCAAGGTGCAATTCTGAAATTTTTTGCTTTTTCCTGCTCCTCTTAGCATGATAAAGAAGATTCAAAGAGAGTGAGATGCCAGCTCCTTTCATTCAGTCAGTAGCTTCAAACATTTCTGGTATATGAATAACATGATGTTTTTCAATGGCAAAAATCAATGAATATTGTAAATGTACAAACAGTAATTTCTCCGCATTGCAAGGTGCAATTCTGAAATTTTTTGCTTTTTCCTGCTCCTCTTAGCATGATAAAGAAGATTCAAAGAGAGTGAGATGCCAGCTCCTTTCATTCAGTCAGTAGCTTCAAACATTTCTGGTATATGAATAACATGATGTTTTTCAATGGCAAAAATCAATGAATATTGTAAATGCACAAACAGTAATTTCTCCGCATTGCAAGGTGCAAGTCTGAAATTTTTTGCTTTTTCCTGCTCCTCTTAGCATGATAAAGAAGATTCAAAGAGAGTGAGATGCCAGCTACTTTCATTCAGTCAGTAGCTTCAATCATTTCTGGACGTTTTTCAATGGTAAAAATCAATGAATATTGTAAATGCACAAACAGTAATTTCTCCACATTGCAAGGTGCAATTCTGAAATTTTTTGCTTTTTCCTGCTCCTCTTAGCATGATAAAGAAGATTCAAAGAGAGTGAGATGCCAGCTCCTTTCATTCAGTCAGTAGCTTCAATCATTTCTGGATGTTTTTCAATGGCAAAAATCAATGAATATTGTAAATGCACAAACAGTAATTTCTCCGCATTGCAAGGTGCAATTCTGAAATTTTTTGCTTTTTCCTGCTCCTCTTAGCATGATAAACAAGATTCAAAGAGAGTGTGATGTCAGCTCCTTTCATTCAGTCAGTAGCTTCAAACATTTCTGGTATATGAATAACATGATGTTTTTCAATGGCAAAAATCAATGAATATTGTAAATGCACAAACAGTAATTTCTCCGCATTGCAAGGTGCAATTCTGAAATTTTTTGCTTTTTCCTGCTCCTCTTAGCATGATAAAGAAGATTCAAAGAGAGTGAGATGCCAGCTCCTTTCATTCAGTCAGTAGCTTCAATCATTTCTGGATGTTTTTCAATGGCAAAAATCAATGAATATTGTAAATGCACAAACAGTAATTTCTCCGCATTGCAAGGTGCAATTCTGAAATTTTTTGCTTTTTCCTGCTCCTCTTAGCATGATAAAGAAGATTCAAAGAGAGTGAGATGCCAGCTCCTTTCATTCAGTCAGTAGCTTCAAACATTTCTGGTATATGAATAACATGATGTTTTTCAATGGCAAAAATCAATGAATATTGTAAATGCACAAACAGTAATTTCTCCGCATTGCAAGGTGCAAGTCTGAAATTTTTTGCTTTTTCCTGCTCCTCTTAGCATGATAAAGAAGATTCAAAGAGAGTGAGATGCCAGCTACTTTCATTCAGTCAGTAGCTTCAATCATTTCTGGACGTTTTTCAATGGTAAAAATCAATGAATATTGTAAATGCACAAACAGTAATTTCTCCGCATTGCAAGGTGCAATTCTGAAATTTTTTGCTTTTTCCTGCTCCTCTTAGCATGATAAAGAAGATTCAAAGAGAGTGAGATGCCAGCTACTTTCATTCAGTCAGTAGCTTCAATCATTTCTGGACGTTTTTCAATGGTAAAAATCAATGAATATTGTAAATGCACAAACAGTAATTTCTCCGCATTGCAAGGTGCAATTCTGAAATTTTTTGCTTTTTCCTGCTCCTCTTAGCATGATAAAGAAGATTCAAAGAGAGTGAGATGCCAGCTACATTCATTCAGTCAGTAGCTTCAATCATTTCTGGACGTTTTTCAATGGTAAAAATCAATGAATATTGTAAATGCACAAACAGTAATTTCTCCACATTGCAAGGTGCAATTCTGAAATTTTTTGCTTTTTCCTGCTCCTCTTAGCATGATAAAGAAGATTCAAAGAGAGTGAGATGCCAGCTCCTTTCATTCAGTCAGTAGCTTCAAACATTTCTGGTATATGAATAACATGATGTTTTTCAATGGCAAAAATCAATGAATATTGTAAATGCACAAACAGTAATTTCTCCGCATTGCAAGGTGCAATTCTGAAATTTTTTGCTTTTTCCTGCTCCTCTTAGCATGATAAAGAAGATTCAAAGAGAGTGAGATGCCAGCTCCTTTCGTTCAGTCAGTAGCTTCAATCATTTCTGGACGTTTTTCAATGGCAAAAATCATTGAATATTGTAAATGCACAAACAGTAATTTCTCCGCATTGCAAGGTGCAATTCTGAAATTTTTTGCTTTTTCCTGCTCCTCTTAGCATGATAAAGAAGATTCAAAGAGAGTGAGATGCCAGCTCCTTTCATTCAGTCAGTAGCTTCAAACATTTCTGGTATATGAATAACATGATGTTTTTCAATGGCAAAAATCAATGAATATTGTAAATGCACAAACAGTAATTTCTCCGCATTGCAAGGTGCAAGTCTGAAATTTTTTGCTTTTTCCTGCTCCTCTTAGCATGATAAAGAAGATTCAAAGAGAGTGAGATGCCAGCTACATTCATTCAGTCAGTAGCTTCAATCATTTCTGGACGTTTTTCAATGGTAAAAATCAATGAATATTGTAAATGCACAAACAGTAATTTCTCCACATTGCAAGGTGCAATTCTGAAATTTTTTGCTTTTTCCTGCTCCTCTTAGCATGATAAAGAAGATTCAAAGAGAGTGAGATGCCAGCTCCTTTCATTCAGTCAGTAGCTTCAAACATTTCTGGTATATGAATAACATGATGTTTTTCAATGGCAAAAATCAATGAATATTGTAAATGCACAAACAGTAATTTCTCCGCATTGCAAGGTGCAATTCTGAAATTTTTTGCTTTTTCCTGCTCCTCTTAGCATGATAAAGAAGATTCAAAGAGAGTGAGATGCCAGCTCCTTTCATTCAGTCAGTAGCTTCAATCATTTCTGGATGTTTTTCAATGGCAAAAATCAATGAATATTGTAAATGCACAAACAGTAATTTCTCCGCATTGCAAGGTGCAATTCTGAAATTTTTTGCTTTTTCCTGCTCCTCTTAGCATGATAAAGAAGATTCAAAGAGAGTGAGATGCCAGCTCCTTTCATTCAGTCAGTAGCTTCAAACATTTCTGGTATATGAATAACATGATGTTTTTCAATGGCAAAAATCAATGAATATTGTAAATGCACAAACAGTAATTTCTCCGCATTGCAAGGTGCAAGTCTGAAATTTTTTGCTTTTTCCTGCTCCTCTTAGCATGATAAAGAAGATTCAAAGAGAGTGAGATGCCAGCTACTTTCATTCAGTCAGTAGCTTCAATCATTTCTGGACGTTTTTCAATGGTAAAAATCAATGAATATTGTAAATGCACAAACAGTAATTTCTCCGCATTGCAAGGTGCAATTCTGAAATTTTTTGCTTTTTCCTGCTCCTCTTAGCATGATAAAGAAGATTCAAAGAGAGTGAGATGTCAGCTCCTTTCATTCAGTCAGTAGCTTCAAACATTTCTGGTATATGAATAACATGATGTTTTTCAATGGCAAAAATCAATGAATATTGTAAATGCACAAACAGTAATTTCTCCGCATTGCAAGGTGCAATTCTGAAATTTTTTGCTTTTTCCTGCTCCTCTTAGCATGATAAAGAAGATTCAAAGAGAGTGAGATGCCAGCTCCTTTCGTTCAGTCAGTAACTTCAATCATTTCTGGACGTTTTTCAATGGCAAAAATCATTGAATATTGTAAATGCACAAACAGTAATTTCTCCGCATTGCAAGGTGCAATTCTGAAATTTTTTGCTTTTTCCTGCTCCTCTTAGCATGATAAAGAAGATTCAAAGAGAGTGAGATGCCAGCTCCTTTCATTCAGTCAGTAGCTTCAAACATTTCTGGTATATGAATAACATGATGTTTTTCAATGGCAAAAATCAATGAATATTGTAAATGCACAAACAGTAATTTCTCCGCATTGCAAGGTGCAAGTCTGAAATTTTTTGCTTTTTCCTGCTCCTCTTAGCATGATAAAGAAGATTCAAAGAGAGTGAGATGCCAGCTACATTCATTCAGTCAGTAGCTTCAATCATTTCTGGACGTTTTTCAATGGTAAAAATCAATGAATATTGTAAATGCACAAACAGTAATTTCTCCACATTGCAAGGTGCAATTCTGAAATTTTTTGCTTTTTCCTGCTCCTCTTAGCATGATAAAGAAGATTCAAAGAGAGTGAGATGCCAGCTCCTTTCATTCAGTCAGTAGCTTCAAACATTTCTGGTATATGAATAACATGATGTTTTTCAATGGCAAAAATCAATGAATATTGTAAATGCACAAACAGTAATTTCTCCGCATTGCAAGGTGCAATTCTGAAATTTTTTGCTTTTTCCTGCTCCTCTTAGCATGATAAAGAAGATTCAAAGAGAGTGAGATGCCAGCTCCTTTCATTCAGTCAGTAGCTTCAATCATTTCTGGATGTTTTTCAATGGCAAAAATCAATGAATATTGTAAATGCACAAACTGTAATTTCTCCGCATTGCAAGGTGCAATTCTGAAATTTTTTGCTTTTTCCTGCTCCTCTTAGCATGATAAAGAAGATTCAAAGAGAGTGAGATGCCAGCTCCTTTCATTCAGTCAGTAGCTTCAATCATTTCTGGACGTTTTTCAATGGCAAAAACCAATGAATATTGTAAATGCACAAACAGTAATTTCTCCGCATTGCAAGGTGCAATTCTGAAATTTTTTGCTTTTTCCTGCTCCTCTTAGCATGATAAAGAAGATTCAAAGAGAGTGAGATGCCAGCTCCTTTCATTCAGTCAGTACCTTCAATCATTTTTGGACGTTTTTCAATGGCAAAAATCAATGAATATTGTAAATGCACAAACAGTAATTTCTCCGCATTGCAAGGTGCAATTCTGAAATTTTTTGCTTTTTCCCGCTCCTCTTAGCATGATAAAGAAGATTCAAAGAGAGTGAGGTGCCAGCTCCTTTCATTCAGTCAGTAGCTTCAAACATTTCTGGTATATGAATAACATGTTTTTCAATGGCAAAAATCAATGAATATTGTAAATGCACAAACAGTAATTTCTCCGCATTGCAAGGTGCAATTCTGAAATTTTTTGCTTTTTCCTGCTCCTCTTAGCATGATAAAGAAGATTCAAAGAGAGTGAGATGCCAGCTCCTTTCATTCAGTCAGTAGCTCCAATCATTTCTGGACGTTTTTCAATGGCAAAAATCAATGAATATTGTAAATGCACAAACAGTAATTTCTCCGCATTGCAAGGTGCAATTCTGAAATTTTTTGCTTTTTCCTGCTCCTCTTAGCATGATAAAGAAGATTCAAAGAGAGTGAGATGTCAGCTCCTTTCATTCAGTCAGTAGCTTCAAACATTTCTGGTACATGAATAACATGATGTTTTTCAATGGCAAAAATCAATGAATATTGTAAATGCACAAACAGTAATTTCTCCGCATTGCAAGGTGCAATTCTGAAATTTTTTGCTTTTTCCTGCTCCTCTTAGCATGATAAAGAAGATTCAAAGAGAGTGAGATGTCAGCTCCTTTCATTCAGTCAGTAGCTTCAAACATTTCTGGTATATGAATAACATGATGTTTTTCAATGGCAAAAATCAATGAATATTGTAAATGCACAAACAGTAATTTCTCCGCATTGCAAGGTGCAATTCTGAAATTTTTTGCTTTTTCCTGCTCCTCTTAGCATGATAAAGAAGATTCAAAGAGAGTGAGATGTCAGCTCCTTTCATTCAGTCAGTAGCTTCAAACATTTCTGGTATATGAATAACATGATGTTTTTCAATGGCAAAAATCAATGAATATTGTAAATGCACAAACAGTAATTTCTCCGCATTGCAAGGTGCAATTCTGAAATTTTTTGCTTTTTCCTGCTCCTCTTAGCATGATAAAGAAGATTCAAAGAGAGTGAGATGCCAGCTCCTTTCATTCAGTCAGTAGCTTCAATCATTTCTGGATGTTTTTCAATGGCAAAAATCAATGAATATTGTAAATGCACAAACAGTAATTTCTCCGCATTGCAAGGTGCAATTCTGAAATTTTTTGCTTTTTCCTGCTCCTCTTAGCATGATAAAGAAGATTCAAAGAGAGTGAGATGCCAGCTCCTTTCGTTCAGTCAGTAGCTTCAATCATTTCTGGACGTTTTTCAATGGCAAAAATCATTGAATATTATAAATGCACAAACAGTAATTTCTCCGCATTGCAAGGTGCAATTCTGAAATTTTTTACTTTTTCCTGCTCCTCTTAGCATGATAAAGAAGATTCAAAGAGAGTGAGATGCCAGCTCCTTTCATTCAGTCAGTAGCTTCAATCATTTCTGGTATATGAATAACATGATGTTTTTCAATGGCAAAAATCAATGAATATTGTAAATGCACAAACAGTAATTTCTCCGCATTGCAAGGTGCAATTCTGAAATTTTTTGCTTTTTCCTGCTCCTCTTAGCATGATAAAGAAGATTCAAAGAGAGTGAGATGCCAGCTCCTTTCATTCAGTCAGTAGCTTCAAACATTTCTGGTATATGAATAACATGATGTTTTTCAATGGCAAAAATCAATGAATATTGTAAATGCACAAACAGTAATTTCTCCGCATTGCAAGGTGCAAGTCTGAAATTTTTTGCTTTTTCCTGCTCCTCTTAGCATGATAAAGAAGATTCAAAGAGAGTGAGATGCCAGCTACTTTCATTCAGTCAGTAGCTTCAATCATTTCTGGACGTTTTTCAATGGTAAAAATCAATGAATATTGTAAATGCACAAACAGTAATTTCTCCACATTGCAAGGTGCAATTCTGAAATTTTTTGCTTTTTCCTGCTCCTCTTAGCATGATAAAGAAGATTCAAAGAGAGTGAGATGCCAGCTCCTTTCATTCAGTCAGTAGCTTCAAACATTTCTGGTATATGAATAACATGATGTTTTTCAATGGCAAAAATCAATGAATATTGTAAATGCACAAACAGTAATTTCTCCGCATTGCAAGGTGCAATTCTGAAATTTTTTGCTTTTTCCTGCTCCTCTTAGCATGATAAAGAAGATTCAAAGAGAGTGAGATGCCAGCTCCTTTCATTCAGTCAGTAACTTCAAACATTTCTGGTATATGAATAACATGATGTTTTTCAATGGCAAAAATCAATGAATATTGTAAATGCACAAACAGTAATTTCTCCGCATTGCAAGGTGCAATTCTGAAATTTTTTGCTTTTTCCTGCTCCTCTTAGCATGATAAAGAAGATTCAAAGAGAGTGAGATGCCAGCTCCTTTCATTCAGTCAGTAGCTTCAATCATTTCTGGATGTTTTTCAATGGCAAAAATCAATGAATATTGTAAATGCACAAACTGTAATTTCTCCGCATTGCAAGGTGCAATTCTGAAATTTTTTGCTTTTTCCTGCTCCTCTTAGCATGATAAAGAAGATTCAAAGAGAGTGAGATGCCAGCTCCTTTCATTCAGTCAGTAGCTTCAATCATTTCTGGACGTTTTTCAATGGCAAAAACCAATGAATATTGTAAATGCACAAACAGTAATTTCTCCGCATTGCAAGGTGCAATTCTGAAATTTTTTGCTTTTTCCTGCTCCTCTTAGCATGATAAAGAAGATTCAAAGAGAGTGAGATGCCAGCTCCTTTCATTCAGTCAGTACCTTCAATCATTTTTGGACGTTTTTCAATGGCAAAAATCAATGAATATTGTAAATGCACAAACAGTAATTTCTCCGCATTGCAAGGTGCAATTCTGAAATTTTTTGCTTTTTCCCGCTCCTCTTAGCATGATAAAGAAGATTCAAAGAGAGTGACGTGCCAGCTCCTTTCATTCAGTCAGTAGCTTCAAACATTTCTGGTATATGAATAACATGTTTTTCAATGGCAAAAATCAATGAATATTGTAAATGCACAAACAGTAATTTCTCCGCATTGCAAGGTGCAATTCTGAAATTTTTTGCTTTTTCCTGCTCCTCTTAGCATGATAAAGAAGATTCAAAGAGAGTGAGATGCCAGCTCCTTTCATTCAGTCAGTAGCTCCAATCATTTCTGGACGTTTTTCAATGGCAAAAATCAATGAATATTGTAAATGCACAAACAGTAATTTCTCCGCATTGCAAGGTGCAATTCTGAAATTTTTTGCTTTTTCCTGCTCCTCTTAGCATGATAAAGAAGATTCAAAGAGAGTGAGATGTCAGCTCCTTTCATTCAGTCAGTAGCTTCAAACATTTCTGGTACATGAATAACATGATGTTTTTCAATGGCAAAAATCAATGAATATTGTAAATGCACAAACAGTAATTTCTCCGCATTGCAAGGTGCAATTCTGAAATTTTTTGCTTTTTCCTGCTCCTCTTAGCATGATAAAGAAGATTCAAAGAGAGTGAGATGTCAGCTCCTTTCATTCAGTCAGTAGCTTCAAACATTTCTGGTATATGAATAACATGATGTTTTTCAATGGCAAAAATCAATGAATATTGTAAATGCACAAACAGTAATTTCTCCGCATTGCAAGGTGCAATTCTGAAATTTTTTGCTTTTTCCTGCTCCTCTTAGCATGATAAAGAAGATTCAAAGAGAGTGAGATGTCAGCTCCTTTCATTCAGTCAGTAGCTTCAAACATTTCTGGTATATGAATAACATGATGTTTTTCAATGGCAAAAATCAATGAATATTGTAAATGCACAAACAGTAATTTCTCCGCATTGCAAGGTGCAATTCTGAAATTTTTTGCTTTTTCCTGCTCCTCTTAGCATGATAAAGAAGATTCAAAGAGAGTGAGATGCCAGCTCCTTTCATTCAGTCAGTAGCTTCAATCATTTCTGGATGTTTTTCAATGGCAAAAATCAATGAATATTGTAAATGCACAAACAGTAATTTCTCCGCATTGCAAGGTGCAATTCTGAAATTTTTTGCTTTTTCCTGCTCCTCTTAGCATGATAAAGAAGATTCAAAGAGAGTGAGATGCCAGCTCCTTTCGTTCAGTCAGTAGCTTCAATCATTTCTGGACGTTTTTCAATGGCAAAAATCATTGAATATTATAAATGCACAAACAGTAATTTCTCCGCATTGCAAGGTGCAATTCTGAAATTTTTTACTTTTTCCTGCTCCTCTTAGCATGATAAAGAAGATTCAAAGAGAGTGAGATGCCAGCTCCTTTCATTCAGTCAGTAGCTTCAATCATTTCTGGTATATGAATAACATGATGTTTTTCAATGGCAAAAATCAATGAATATTGTAAATGCACAAACAGTAATTTCTCCGCATTGCAAGGTGCAATTCTGAAATTTTTTGCTTTTTCCTGCTCCTCTTAGCATGATAAAGAAGATTCAAAGAGAGTGAGATGCCAGCTCCTTTCATTCAGTCAGTAGCTTCAAACATTTCTGGTATATGAATAACATGATGTTTTTCAATGGCAAAAATCAATGAATATTGTAAATGCACAAACAGTAATTTCTCCGCATTGCAAGGTGCAAGTCTGAAATTTTTTGCTTTTTCCTGCTCCTCTTAGCATGATAAAGAAGATTCAAAGAGAGTGAGATGCCAGCTACTTTCATTCAGTCAGTAGCTTCAATCATTTCTGGACGTTTTTCAATGGTAAAAATCAATGAATATTGTAAATGCACAAACAGTAATTTCTCCACATTGCAAGGTGCAATTCTGAAATTTTTTGCTTTTTCCTGCTCCTCTTAGCATGATAAAGAAGATTCAAAGAGAGTGAGATGCCAGCTCCTTTCATTCAGTCAGTAGCTTCAAACATTTCTGGTATATGAATAACATGATGTTTTTCAATGGCAAAAATCAATGAATATTGTAAATGCACAAACAGTAATTTCTCCGCATTGCAAGGTGCAATTCTGAAATTTTTTGCTTTTTCCTGCTCCTCTTAGCATGATAAAGAAGATTCAAAGAGAGTGAGATGCCAGCTCCTTTCATTCAGTCAGTAACTTCAAACATTTCTGGTATATGAATAACATGATGTTTTTCAATGGCAAAAATCAATGAATATTGTAAATGCACAAACAGTAATTTCTCCGCATTGCAAGGTGCAAGTCTGAAATTTTTTGCTTTTTCCTGCTCCTCTTAGCATGATAAAGAAGATTCAAAGAGAGTGAGATGCCAGCTACTTTCATTCAGTCAGTAGCTTCAATCATTTCTGGATGTTTTTCAATGGCAAAAATCAATGAATATTGTAAATGCACAAACAGTAATTTCTCCGCATTGCAAGGTGCAATTCTGAAATTTTTTGCTTTTTCCTGCTCCTCTTAGCATGATAAAGAAGATTCAAAGAGAGTGAGATGCCAGCTCCTTTCGTTCAGTCAGTAGCTTCAATCATTTCTGGACGTTTTTCAATGGCAAAAATCATTGAATATTATAAATGCACAAACAGTAATTTCTCCGCATTGCAAGGTGCAATTCTGAAATTTTTTACTTTTTCCTGCTCCTCTTAGCATGATAAAGAAGATTCAAAGAGAGTGAGATGCCAGCTCCTTTCATTCAGTCAGTAGCTTCAAACATTTCTGGTATATGAATAACATGATGTTTTTCAATGGCAAAAATCAATGAATATTGTAAATGCACAAACAGTAATTTCTCCGCATTGCAAGGTGCAAGTCTGAAATTTTTTGCTTTTTCCTGCTCCTCTTAGCATGATAAAGAAGATTCAAAGAGAGTGAGATGCCAGCTACTTTCATTCAGTCAGTAGCTTCAATCATTTCTGGACGTTTTTCAATGGTAAAAATCAATGAATATTGTAAATGCACAAACAGTAATTTCTCCACATTGCAAGGTGCAATTCTGAAATTGTTTGCTTTTTCCTGCTCCTCTTAGCATGATAAAGAAGATTCAAAGAGAGTGAGATGCCAGCTCCTTTCATTCAGTCAGTAGCTTCAAACATTTCTGGTATATGAATAACATGATGTTTTTCAATGGCGAAAATCAATGAATATTGTAAATGCACAAACAGTAATTTCTCCGCATTGCAAGGTGCAATTCTGAAATTTTTTGCTTTTTCCTGCTCCTCTTAGCATGATAAAGAAGATTCAAAGAGAGTGAGATGCCAGCTCCTTTCATTCAGTCAGTAGCTTCAATCATTTCTGGATGTTTTTCAATGGCAAAAATCAATGAATATTGTAAATGCACAAACTGTAATTTCTCCGCATTGCAAGGTGCAATTCTGAAATTTTTTGCTTTTTCCTGCTCCTCTTAGCATGATAAAGAAGATTCAAAGAGAGTGAGATGCCAGCTCCTTTCATTCAGTCAGTAGCTTCAATCATTTCTGGACGTTTTTCAATGGAAAAAACCAATGAATATTGTAAATGCACAAACAGTAATTTCTCCGCATTGCAAGGTGCAATTCTGAAATTTTTTGCTTTTTCCTGCTCCTCTTAGCATGATAAAGAAGATTCAAAGAGAGTGAGATGCCAGCTCCTTTCATTCAGTCAGTACCTTCAATCATTTCTGGACGTTTTTCAATGGCAAAAATCAATGAATATTGTAAATGCACAAACAGTAATTTCTCCGCATTGCAAGGTGCAATTCTGAAATTTTTTGCTTTTTCCTGCTCCTCTTAGCATGATAAAGAAGATTCAAAGAGAGTGAGATGCCAGCTCCTTTCATTCAGTCAGTAGCTTCAAACATTTCTGGTATATGAATAACATGATGTTTTTCAATGGCAAAAATCAATGAATATTGTAAATGCACAAACAGTAATTTCTCCGCATTGCAAGGTGCAATTCTGAAATTTTTTGCTTTTTCCTGCTCCTCTTAGCATGATAAAGAAGATTCAAAGAGAGTGAGATGCCAGCTCTTTTCATTCAGTCAGTAGCTTCAATCATTTCTGGATGTTTTTCAATGGCAAAAATCAATGAATATTGTAAATGCACAAACAGTAATTTCTCCGCATTGCAAGGTGCAATTCTGAAATTTTTTGCTTTTTCCTGCTCCTCTTAGCATGATAAAGAAGATTCAAAGAGAGTGTGATGTCAGCTCCTTTCATTCAGTCAGTAGCTTCAAACATTTCTGGTATATGAATAACATGATGTTTTTCAATGGCAAAAATCAATGAATATTGTAAATGCACAAACAGTAATTTCTCCGCATTGCAAGGTGCAATTCTGAAATTTTTTGCTTTTTCCTGCTCCTCTTAGCATGATAAAGAAGATTCAAAGAGAGTGAGATGCCAGCTCCTTTCATTCAGTCTGTAGCTTCAATCATTTCTGGATGTTTTTCAATGGCAAAAATCAATGAATATTGTAAATGTACAAACAGTAATTTCTCCGCATTGCAAGGTGCAATTCTGAAATTTTTTGCTTTTTCCTGCTCCTCTTAGCATGATAAAGAAGATTCAAAGAGAGTGAGATGCCAGCTCCTTTCATTCAGTCAGTAGCTTCAAACATTTCTGGTATATGAATAACATGATGTTTTTCAATGGCAAAAATCAATGAATATTGTAAATGCACAAACAGTAATTTCTCCGCATTGCAAGGTGCAAGTCTGAAATTTTTTGCTTTTTCCTGCTCCTCTTAGCATGATAAAGAAGATTCAAAGAGAGTGAGATGCCAGCTACTTTCATTCAGTCAGTAGCTTCAATCATTTCTGGACGTTTTTCAATGGTAAAAATCAATGAATATTGTAAATGCACAAACAGTAATTTCTCCACATTGCAAGGTGCAATTCTGAAATTTTTTGCTTTTTCCTGCTCCTCTTAGCATGATAAAGAAGATTCAAAGAGAGTGAGATGCCAGCTCCTTTCATTCAGTCAGTAGCTTCAAACATTTCTGGTATATGAATAACATGATGTTTTTCAATGGCAAAAATCAATGAATATTGTAAATGTACAAACAGTAATTTCTCCGCATTGCAAGGTGCAATTCTGAAATTTTTTGCTTTTTCCTGCTCCTCTTAGCATGATAAAGAAGATTCAAAGAGAGTGAGATGCCAGCTCCTTTCATTCAGTCAGTAGCTTCAAACATTTCTGGTATATGAATAACATGATGTTTTTCAATGGCAAAAATCAATGAATATTGTAAATGCACAAACAGTAATTTCTCCGCATTGCAAGGTGCAAGTCTGAAATTTTTTGCTTTTTCCTGCTCCTCTTAGCATGATAAAGAAGATTCAAAGAGAGTGAGATGCCAGCTACTTTCATTCAGTCAGTAGCTTCAATCATTTCTGGATGTTTTTCAATGGCAAAAATCAATGAATATTGTAAATGCACAAACAGTAATTTCTCCGCATTGCAAGGTGCAATTCTGAAATTTTTTGCTTTTTCCTGCTCCTCTTAGCATGATAAAGAAGATTCAAAGAGAGTGAGATGCCAGCTCCTTTCGTTCAGTCAGTAGCTTCAATCATTTCTGGACGTTTTTCAATGGCAAAAATCATTGAATATTATAAATGCACAAACAGTAATTTCTCCGCATTGCAAGGTGCAATTCTGAAATTTTTTACTTTTTCCTGCTCCTCTTAGCATGATAAAGAAGATTCAAAGAGAGTGAGATGCCAGCTCCTTTCATTCAGTCAGTAGCTTCAAACATTTCTGGTATATGAATAACATGATGTTTTTCAATGGCAAAAATCAATGAATATTGTAAATGCACAAACAGTAATTTCTCCGCATTGCAAGGTGCAAGTCTGAAATTTTTTGCTTTTTCCTGCTCCTCTTAGCATGATAAAGAAGATTCAAAGAGAGTGAGATGCCAGCTACTTTCATTCAGTCAGTAGCTTCAATCATTTCTGGACGTTTTTCAATGGTAAAAATCAATGAATATTGTAAATGCACAAACAGTAATTTCTCCACATTGCAAGGTGCAATTCTGAAATTGTTTGCTTTTTCCTGCTCCTCTTAGCATGATAAAGAAGATTCAAAGAGAGTGAGATGCCAGCTCCTTTCATTCAGTCAGTAGCTTCAAACATTTCTGGTATATGAATAACATGATGTTTTTCAATGGCGAAAATCAATGAATATTGTAAATGCACAAACAGTAATTTCTCCGCATTGCAAGGTGCAATTCTGAAATTTTTTGCTTTTTCCTGCTCCTCTTAGCATGATAAAGAAGATTCAAAGAGAGTGAGATGCCAGCTCCTTTCATTCAGTCAGTAGCTTCAATCATTTCTGGATGTTTTTCAATGGCAAAAATCAATGAATATTGTAAATGCACAAACTGTAATTTCTCCGCATTGCAAGGTGCAATTCTGAAATTTTTTGCTTTTTCCTGCTCCTCTTAGCATGATAAAGAAGATTCAAAGAGAGTGAGATGCCAGCTCCTTTCATTCAGTCAGTAGCTTCAATCATTTCTGGACGTTTTTCAATGGAAAAAACCAATGAATATTGTAAATGCACAAACAGTAATTTCTCCGCATTGCAAGGTGCAATTCTGAAATTTTTTGCTTTTTCCTGCTCCTCTTAGCATGATAAAGAAGATTCAAAGAGAGTGAGATGCCAGCTCCTTTCATTCAGTCAGTACCTTCAATCATTTCTGGACGTTTTTCAATGGCAAAAATCAATGAATATTGTAAATGCACAAACAGTAATTTCTCCGCATTGCAAGGTGCAATTCTGAAATTTTTTGCTTTTTCCTGCTCCTCTTAGCATGATAAAGAAGATTCAAAGAGAGTGAGATGCCAGCTCCTTTCATTCAGTCAGTAGCTTCAAACATTTCTGGTATATGAATAACATGATGTTTTTCAATGGCAAAAATCAATGAATATTGTAAATGCACAAACAGTAATTTCTCCGCATTGCAAGGTGCAATTCTGAAATTTTTTGCTTTTTCCTGCTCCTCTTAGCATGATAAAGAAGATTCAAAGAGAGTGAGATGCCAGCTCTTTTCATTCAGTCAGTAGCTTCAATCATTTCTGGATGTTTTTCAATGGCAAAAATCAATGAATATTGTAAATGCACAAACAGTAATTTCTCCGCATTGCAAGGTGCAATTCTGAAATTTTTTGCTTTTTCCTGCTCCTCTTAGCATGATAAAGAAGATTCAAAGAGAGTGTGATGTCAGCTCCTTTCATTCAGTCAGTAGCTTCAAACATTTCTGGTATATGAATAACATGATGTTTTTCAATGGCAAAAATCAATGAATATTGTAAATGCACAAACAGTAATTTCTCCGCATTGCAAGGTGCAATTCTGAAATTTTTTGCTTTTTCCTGCTCCTCTTAGCATGATAAAGAAGATTCAAAGAGAGTGAGATGCCAGCTCCTTTCATTCAGTCAGTAGCTTCAATCATTTCTGGATGTTTTTCAATGGCAAAAATCAATGAATATTGTAAATGTACAAACAGTAATTTCTCCGCATTGCAAGGTGCAATTCTGAAATTTTTTGCTTTTTCCTGCTCCTCTTAGCATGATAAAGAAGATTCAAAGAGAGTGAGATGCCAGCTCCTTTCATTCAGTCAGTAGCTTCAAACATTTCTGGTATATGAATAACATGATGTTTTTCAATGGCAAAAATCAATGAATATTGTAAATGCACAAACAGTAATTTCTCCGCATTGCAAGGTGCAAGTCTGAAATTTTTTGCTTTTTCCTGCTCCTCTTAGCATGATAAAGAAGATTCAAAGAGAGTGAGATGCCAGCTACTTTCATTCAGTCAGTAGCTTCAATCATTTCTGGACGTTTTTCAATGGTAAAAATCAATGAATATTGTAAATGCACAAACAGTAATTTCTCCACATTGCAAGGTGCAATTCTGAAATTTTTTGCTTTTTCCTGCTCCTCTTAGCATGATAAAGAAGATTCAAAGAGAGTGAGATGCCAGCTCCTTTCATTCAGTCAGTAGCTTCAAACATTTCTGGTATATGAATAACATGATGTTTTTCAATGGCAAAAATCAATGAATATTGTAAATGTACAAACAGTAATTTCTCCGCATTGCAAGGTGCAATTCTGAAATTTTTTGCTTTTTCCTGCTCCTCTTAGCATGATAAAGAAGATTCAAAGAGAGTGAGATGCCAGCTCCTTTCATTCAGTCAGTAGCTTCAAACATTTCTGGTATATGAATAACATGATGTTTTTCAATGGCAAAAATCAATGAATATTGTAAATGCACAAACAGTAATTTCTCCGCATTGCAAGGTGCAAGTCTGAAATTTTTTGCTTTTTCCTGCTCCTCTTAGCATGATAAAGAAGATTCAAAGAGAGTGAGATGCCAGCTACTTTCATTCAGTCAGTAGCTTCAATCATTTCTGGACGTTTTTCAATGGTAAAAATCAATGAATATTGTAAATGCACAAACAGTAATTTCTCCACATTGCAAGGTGCAATTCTGAAATTTTTTGCTTTTTCCTGCTCCTCTTAGCATGATAAAGAAGATTCAAAGAGAGTGAGATGCCAGCTCCTTTCATTCAGTCAGTAGCTTCAATCATTTCTGGATGTTTTTCAATGGCAAAAATCAATGAATATTGTAAATGCACAAACAGTAATTTCTCCGCATTGCAAGGTGCAATTCTGAAATTTTTTGCTTTTTCCTGCTCCTCTTAGCATGATAAACAAGATTCAAAGAGAGTGTGATGTCAGCTCCTTTCATTCAGTCAGTAGCTTCAAACATTTCTGGTATATGAATAACATGATGTTTTTCAATGGCAAAAATCAATGAATATTGTAAATGCACAAACAGTAATTTCTCCGCATTGCAAGGTGCAATTCTGAAATTTTTTGCTTTTTCCTGCTCCTCTTAGCATGATAAAGAAGATTCAAAGAGAGTGAGATGCCAGCTCCTTTCATTCAGTCAGTAGCTTCAAACATTTCTGGTATATGAATAACATGATGTTTTTCAATGGCAAAAATCAATGAATATTGTAAATGCACAAACAGTAATTTCTCCGCATTGCAAGGTGCAAGTCTGAAATTTTTTGCTTTTTCCTGCTCCTCTTAGCATGATAAAGAAGATTCAAAGAGAGTGAGATGCCAGCTACTTTCATTCAGTCAGTAGCTTCAATCATTTCTGGACGTTTTTCAATGGTAAAAATCAATGAATATTGTAAATGCACAAACAGTAATTTCTCCGCATTGCAAGGTGCAATTCTGAAATTTTTTGCTTTTTCCTGCTCCTCTTAGCATGATAAAGAAGATTCAAAGAGAGTGAGATGCCAGCTACTTTCATTCAGTCAGTAGCTTCAATCATTTCTGGACGTTTTTCAATGGTAAAAATCAATGAATATTGTAAATGCACAAACAGTAATTTCTCCGCATTGCAAGGTGCAATTCTGAAATTTTTTGCTTTTTCCTGCTCCTCTTAGCATGATAAAGAAGATTCAAAGAGAGTGAGATGCCAGCTACATTCATTCAGTCAGTAGCTTCAATCATTTCTGGACGTTTTTCAATGGTAAAAATCAATGAATATTGTAAATGCACAAACAGTAATTTCTCCACATTGCAAGGTGCAATTCTGAAATTTTTTGCTTTTTCCTGCTCCTCTTAGCATGATAAAGAAGATTCAAAGAGAGTGAGATGCCAGCTCCTTTCATTCAGTCAGTAGCTTCAAACATTTCTGGTATATGAATAACATGATGTTTTTCAATGGCAAAAATCAATGAATATTGTAAATGCACAAACAGTAATTTCTCCGCATTGCAAGGTGCAATTCTGAAATTTTTTGCTTTTTCCTGCTCCTCTTAGCATGATAAAGAAGATTCAAAGAGAGTGAGATGCCAGCTCCTTTCGTTCAGTCAGTAGCTTCAATCATTTCTGGACGTTTTTCAATGGCAAAAATCATTGAATATTGTAAATGCACAAACAGTAATTTCTCCGCATTGCAAGGTGCAATTCTGAAATTTTTTGCTTTTTCCTGCTCCTCTTAGCATGATAAAGAAGATTCAAAGAGAGTGAGATGCCAGCTCCTTTCATTCAGTCAGTAGCTTCAAACATTTCTGGTATATGAATAACATGATGTTTTTCAATGGCAAAAATCAATGAATATTGTAAATGCACAAACAGTAATTTCTCCGCATTGCAAGGTGCAAGTCTGAAATTTTTTGCTTTTTCCTGCTCCTCTTAGCATGATAAAGAAGATTCAAAGAGAGTGAGATGCCAGCTACATTCATTCAGTCAGTAGCTTCAATCATTTCTGGACGTTTTTCAATGGTAAAAATCAATGAATATTGTAAATGCACAAACAGTAATTTCTCCACATTGCAAGGTGCAATTCTGAAATTTTTTGCTTTTTCCTGCTCCTCTTAGCATGATAAAGAAGATTCAAAGAGAGTGAGATGCCAGCTCCTTTCATTCAGTCAGTAGCTTCAAACATTTCTGGTATATGAATAACATGATGTTTTTCAATGGCAAAAATCAATGAATATTGTAAATGCACAAACAGAAATTTCTCCGCATTGCAAGGTGCAATTCTGAAATTTTTTGCTTTTTCCTGCTCCTCTTAGCATGATAAAGAAGATTCAAAGAGAGTGAGATGCCAGCTCCTTTCATTCAGTCAGTAGCTTCAATCATTTCTGGATGTTTTTCAATGGCAAAAATCAATGAATATTGTAAATGCACAAACAGTAATTTCTCCGCATTGCAAGGTGCAATTCTGAAATTTTTTGCTTTTTCCTGCTCCTCTTAGCATGATAAAGAAGATTCAAAGAGAGTGAGATGCCAGCTCCTTTCATTCAGTCAGTAGCTTCAAACATTTCTGGTATATGAATAACATGATGTTTTTCAATGGCAAAAATCAATGAATATTGTAAATGCACAAACAGTAATTTCTCCGCATTGCAAGGTGCAAGTCTGAAATTTTTTGCTTTTTCCTGCTCCTCTTAGCATGATAAAGAAGATTCAAAGAGAGTGAGATGCCAGCTACTTTCATTCAGTCAGTAGCTTCAATCATTTCTGGACGTTTTTCAATGGTAAAAATCAATGAATATTGTAAATGCACAAACAGTAATTTCTCCGCATTGCAAGGTGCAATTCTGAAATTTTTTGCTTTTTCCTGCTCCTCTTAGCATGATAAAGAAGATTCAAAGAGAGTGAGATGCCAGCTCCTTTCATTCAGTCAGTAGCTTCAATCATTTCTGGACGTTTTTCAATGGAAAAAACCAATGAATATTGTAAATGCACAAACAGTAATTTCTCCGCATTGCAAGGTGCAATTCTGAAATTTTTTGCTTTTTCCTGCTCCTCTTAGCATGATAAAGAAGATTCAAAGAGAGTGAGATGCCAGCTCCTTTCATTCAGTCAGTACCTTCAATCATTTCTGGACGTTTTTCAATGGCAAAAATCAATGAATATTGTAAATGCACAAACAGTAATTTCTCCGCATTGCAAGGTGCAATTCTGAAATTTTTTGCTTTTTCCTGCTCCTCTTAGCATGATAAAGAAGATTCAAAGAGAGTGTGATGTCAGCTCCTTTCATTCAGTCAGTAGCTTCAAACATTTCTGGTATATGAATAACATGATGTTTTTCAATGGCAAAAATCAATGAATATTGTAAATGCACAAACAGTAATTTCTCCGCATTGCAAGGTGCAATTCTGAAATTTTTTGCTTTTTCCTGCTCCTCTTAGCATGATAAAGAAGATTCAAAGAGAGTGAGATGCCAGCTCCTTTCATTCAGTCAGTAGCTTCAATCATTTCTGGATGTTTTTCAATGGCAAAAATCAATGAATATTGTAAATGTACAAACAGTAATTTCTCCGCATTGCAAGGTGCAATTCTGAAATTTTTTGCTTTTTCCTGCTCCTCTTAGCATGATAAAGAAGATTCAAAGAGAGTGAGATGCCAGCTCCTTTCATTCAGTCAGTAGCTTCAAACATTTCTGGTATATGAATAACATGATGTTTTTCAATGGCAAAAATCAATGAATATTGTAAATGCACAAACAGTAATTTCTCCGCATTGCAAGGTGCAAGTCTGAAATTTTTTGCTTTTTCCTGCTCCTCTTAGCATGATAAAGAAGATTCAAAGAGAGTGAGATGCCAGCTACTTTCATTCAGTCAGTAGCTTCAATCATTTCTGGACGTTTTTCAATGGTAAAAATCAATGAATATTGTAAATGCACAAACAGTAATTTCTCCACATTGCAAGGTGCAATTCTGAAATTTTTTGCTTTTTCCTGCTCCTCTTAGCATGATAAAGAAGATTCAAAGAGAGTGAGATGCCAGCTCCTTTCATTCAGTCAGTAGCTTCAAACATTTCTGGTATATGAATAACATGATGTTTTTCAATGGCAAAAATCAATGAATATTGTAAATGTACAAACAGTAATTTCTCCGCATTGCAAGGTGCAATTCTGAAATTTTTTGCTTTTTCCTGCTCCTCTTAGCATGATAAAGAAGATTCAAAGAGAGTGAGATGCCAGCTCCTTTCATTCAGTCAGTAGCTTCAAACATTTCTGGTATATGAATAACATGATGTTTTTCAATGGCAAAAATCAATGAATATTGTAAATGCACAAACAGTAATTTCTCCGCATTGCAAGGTGCAAGTCTGAAATTTTTTGCTTTTTCCTGCTCCTCTTAGCATGATAAAGAAGATTCAAAGAGAGTGAGATGCCAGCTACTTTCATTCAGTCAGTAGCTTCAATCATTTCTGGACGTTTTTCAATGGTAAAAATCAATGAATATTGTAAATGCACAAACAGTAATTTCTCCACATTGCAAGGTGCAATTCTGAAATTTTTTGCTTTTTCCTGCTCCTCTTAGCATGATAAAGAAGATTCAAAGAGAGTGAGATGCCAGCTCCTTTCATTCAGTCAGTAGCTTCAATCATTTCTGGATGTTTTTCAATGGCAAAAATCAATGAATATTGTAAATGCACAAACAGTAATTTCTCCGCATTGCAAGGTGCAATTCTGAAATTTTTTGCTTTTTCCTGCTCCTCTTAGCATGATAAACAAGATTCAAAGAGAGTGTGATGTCAGCTCCTTTCATTCAGTCAGTAGCTTCAAACATTTCTGGTATATGAATAACATGATGTTTTTCAATGGCAAAAATCAATGAATATTGTAAATGCACAAACAGTAATTTCTCCGCATTGCAAGGTGCAATTCTGAAATTTTTTGCTTTTTCCTGCTCCTCTTAGCATGATAAAGAAGATTCAAAGAGAGTGAGATGCCAGCTCCTTTCATTCAGTCAGTAGCTTCAATCATTTCTGGATGTTTTTCAATGGCAAAAATCAATGAATATTGTAAATGCACAAACAGTAATTTCTCCGCATTGCAAGGTGCAATTCTGAAATTTTTTGCTTTTTCCTGCTCCTCTTAGCATGATAAAGAAGATTCAAAGAGAGTGAGATGCCAGCTCCTTTCATTCAGTCAGTAGCTTCAAACATTTCTGGTATATGAATAACATGATGTTTTTCAATGGCAAAAATCAATGAATATTGTAAATGCACAAACAGTAATTTCTCCGCATTGCAAGGTGCAAGTCTGAAATTTTTTGCTTTTTCCTGCTCCTCTTAGCATGATAAAGAAGATTCAAAGAGAGTGAGATGCCAGCTACTTTCATTCAGTCAGTAGCTTCAATCATTTCTGGACGTTTTTCAATGGTAAAAATCAATGAATATTGTAAATGCACAAACAGTAATTTCTCCGCATTGCAAG